>NW_027411977.1:237857378-238060682 GCF_047663935.1 Musca autumnalis | reverse complement strand
AGACCCATAGTTCCTTCTAGGGATATACATAGAATCACTTTCTGAGCCGATTTATGCATGTCCGTCCGTCCGTCCGTCCGTTCGCAACATACAGGTCGCATTTGTTGACCGATTTCGCTGAAAATTGGGGAATACCATTTTTTTAGCCGTCGGAAGATCAAGTTCGAAGATGGGATATATCGGTCCACGTTTTGGTATAGCCCCCATATAACGGTACCCCCCGAATTACGGTTTTTTGACGTTTTCAGCTACATTTTCAGACCGATTTGGCTATAATTTGACATTTAGGGTTCTTAAGTGTAAATAAAAATATATAACAAAAGTTGTGGACATAGGTCCACGTTTTGGTATAGCCCCCATATAACGGTACCCTCCGATTTGTGGTATTTTGACGTTTTTAGCTACATTTTCAGACCGATGTAGCTATAATTTGACATTTATGGTTCTTAAGTGTCAATAAACTTATATAACAAAAGTTGTGGACATAGGTCCACGTTTCGGTATAGCCCCCATATAACGGTACCCCCCCGATTTACGGTATTTTGACAGTTTTAGCTACATTTTCAGACCGATTTAGCTATAAATTTACATTTAGGGTTCCTAAGTGTCAATAAACTTATATAACAAAATTTGTGGACATAGGTCCACGTTTTGGTATAGCCCCCATATAACGATACCCCCGATTTGCGGTGTTTTGACGTTTTTAGCTACATTTTCAGACCGATGTAGCTATAATTTGACATTTAAAGTTCTTAAATGTCAATAAACTTATATGAAAAAACTTGTGGACATAGGTCCACGTTTTGGTATAGCCCCCATATAACGGTTCATTTAAGTTCATATTTTCGTATAGCCCAGATACCTCCGAACTAGCTGTTAATGTCATTTGAAGTTCCCACGTTATGTACCGATTTTCGATATTTTGAAGACTCTATCTAAATTTTTAACCGAATTAGGAGTTATTTGACATTAAAGGCTCCCATCAAAAACTGTCAACATAGGCCCATGTTTTATTATAACCCCTATATAACAGTACCTCCCAATTTCTAGCCCACCAAAAATTGTCAACATACATAGTTAGATATAGGCACCATAAAAAAGGGCCTCCCGAATGAAGCATAAATGTACATAAACATTATCTGACATTTTAACGTACCCACTTAAAGTTGGGGACAGGAATGAAAAGTAATTATTCCATTTTAGTTCAGAATATTTTATGGTGTAGGGTATGAAAAGTTCGGCCCGGCCGAACTTAATGCTTTTTTACTTGTTTTTATATAATTTTATTGTAATTTTTTATTATAATAAATATTTGAAATAAAAAAAACTATGCCAAATTACTTTTTCTATAAAAAACGTAGCGGAATTAGCTTTTTGTTTGGAATGAGATCGTTGAATTAATTTTAAAGTCATTTAGAGTTTCTTAGAGATTTCACCATTTATAGGTTGATTTTTCCATGGAAAAAGTTAGCTGAATTGCCTTTTTCCATTGAAAGTATGCTGAATTATCTTTTTCTATTGAAAAATATACTGAATTGTCCTTTTCGATAGAAAAACTTTGCTGAATTGTCTTTTTCCACAGAAAAAGTTAGCTGAATTGTCTTTTTCTATAGAAAAGTGTGCTGAATTGCCTTTTTCTATGGAAAAAAATTGCTGAATTGACTTTTTCTATGGAAAAAGTGTGCTAAATTGCCTTTTTCCACAGAAAAAGTTAGCTGAATTGTGTTTTCCTTTTTTTCAATAACAAAATTTTGCTGAATTGACTTTTTCTATAGAAAAAGTTTGCTGCATGGACTTTTCCTATAGAAAAATTTAGCTCGATTGCCTTTTTCCATAGAAAAAGTTTGCTGAATTGGCTTTTCCCGTAGAAAAAGTTTGCTCAATTGTCTTTTTCTATAGAAAAAGGTTTGCTGAATTGACTTTCTCTTTAGAAAAACTTTGCCGAATTGACTTGTTTATAGAAAAAGTTTTCTGAAATGACTTTTTCTTTAAAAAATTTGCTGCACTGACTTTTTCTAAGAAAAAAGTTGCTGAATTAACTTTTTATGTAAAACGACTATGCTAAATTACTTTTTCTATAAAAAAAAAAACGTAGCTGAATAAGGTTTTTGTTTGGAATGAGATCGTTGAATTTATTTTAAAGACATTTACATTTTTTTTTAGAGATTTTACCATTTATAGGTTGATTTTTCCATTGAAAAGACTAGCTGAATTGGCTTTTTCCATTGAAAAAGTATACTGAATTGTCTTTTTCCACAGGAAAAGTTAGCTGAATTGTCTTTTTCTATTGAAAAATATATTGAATTGTCTTTTTCGATAGAAAAACTTTGCTGAATTGTCTTTTTCCACAGGAAAAGTAAGCTGAATTGTCTTTTTCTATAGAAAAATGTGCTGAATTGTCTTTTTCTATGGAAAAAATTAGCTGAATTGACTTTTTCTATGGAAAAAGTCTGCTAAATTGATTTTTTCAATAACAAAATTTTGCTGAATTGACTTTTTCTATTTAGAAAACTTGTGGAAAAAGTTTATGGAATTGTCTTTTCCTATAGAAAAAGTTGGAAAAAGTTAGCTTAATTGTCTTCTTTTATAGAAAAAGTTTGCTGAATTGGTTATTTCTATAGGAAAAGTTTGCTGAATTGAGTTTTTCAATAAAAAAATTAGCCGAATTGTCTTTAGCCATAGAAAAATGATGCTGAATTGCACTTTTTTATAGAAAAAGTTTGCTGAATTGTATTTTGCCATAGAAAATGTTTGTGATTTGTATTTTTCCACAGAAAAAGTTTTCTGAATTGATGTTGCTATAAGAAACTGTGAGCTGAATTGAATTTTCCACAGCAAAATTAAGCTGAATTAATGTTTTTATAAGAAAAGGGGAACTTTTTCTATTTCTATAGAAAACTGTTGCTGGATTGTCTTTTTCTACTGAAAAAGTTAACTGCATTGTGTTTTTTCTATGGAAAAAGTTTGCTGAATTCAGTTTTTTAGAAAAAGTTTGCTAAATTGTCTTTTTCTGCAAAAAAAATTGCTGAATTGTCATTGCTAGAGAAAAAAATTACGGAATTGCCTTTTTGTATAGAAAAAGTTTGCTGAATTGTCTTTTCTATAGAAAAAGTTTGCTGAATTTTCTTTGTACCGTAGTTTTTCAGTAGAAAAATTAGCTGAACTGTCTTTTTCTATAGAAAAAAATTGGTGAACCCTCTTCTCTATAGAAAAAGTTCACTGAATTATCTTTTTCTTTAGAAAAAGTTCACTGAATTATCTTTTTCAAATAAGAAGTTTGCTGAATTGTTTTTTATATAAAAAGTATGCTTAATTGAATTTTCTAATAGAAAAACTTCGCTGAATTAACGTTTTCTTTAGAAAAAAGTTTTTCTATAGAAAAAGTTCGTTGAATTGTCTTTTTCCAAGAAAAAAAGTTAGATGGAAATTTTTCAATAGAAAAACCAAACCATTCTTAAGGAACACACATTATAAAGACTAGTTTGGGAAATCTAGACTTCCTCATCATAATCCACGTTTTGGAAATTACTTTCTTCAACGAATCCACGTTTTTGAGGTTACTCAAAGTTACTTTAGGAACACCAAGACTTCCTCATTTGTCAGATTCTCCCCTGGGAACCTTAGAATTCGTCAAAAGAATCCACACTTTATAGGTTACATTGAGGACACCTAAACTTTCTTAAAGAATCCACGTTATACACCTAGAGCACCTCTGAAAAATCCACATTTATTAATCTACGTTTAAATGTTACATTGGGCATATTTAGAGTTTCTTGGAGAATCCACGTTTTAGAGATTACTTTGGGGACACCTAGTGTTCCTTAAAGAAACTACATTTAGAGAGGGTTGGGGACAAATAGAGCTCCTTCAAGAACCCAAATTTTAGGTGAAGGACACTTAGATTCCTCTACTGAATTCACACTTCGTATCCTTGCTTATGTCTATATCTCGAGTTCCTTAAAAATACAACACTATAGAGATTACTTTGGGGACAAAGTTATTTGCTCATGGAATTTCCCATATATAAAATTATCCTGACCTTTCCCAACAAATTCTATTGTAATACATTTTAACATTTTATCCCATTATAACATTACATCCCCCTCCCACAAAAATCCTAGCTACTCTGTTATGCTAAAAGCTGTCCTTATTTTCTAAAATTTCGCCAGCTGTCTGTTATAACATTTTAACATATCTCGTAAATGTTATCCCCCTTAACATAACGTCCACTTAACTTTTACAACATACACTAAGTTAACATAGCCACTGTTACAAATGACCTTTAAAACATAGACTAACATTCCTAGGTATGTTATTAACAGAGACGCATTGTTAATTTACATTTACAACCTTTCCCTTTTTACCAAAGGCCATTACCACACTTGTGGCTATCCCTTTTGTAAATGTCCTTAACAAGAAAGGTTGTTGGTCGCTGCTGGTGTTGTGTTTGTTGTTGTTTATCTGCCATAACAATATATCAAAAAGGGGGGGTCATTGTAAAATACTTTACTTCAAATATTTATGTATATTTTTTATTTAACTTCAAAAATTTGTTACTTAGCATTTGAACAGTTATACGCGAAAACATGTCATACCAACAAAGGTGTATGTATGTATGTTTGTGTGTTTTTTTAGTACATGAAGTGTATTTTAATAACTTCACATTAAAATGTACAAGTCATATTTTCCTTGTACCTTAACACGCAACTTGTGTAATGGACCTGAGACACTTTCTTTTACATCGGCAAACATGCATAAATCCGTAGCTTTGTATGTCTGTATGTGTACTTACACAAATATTATAAACCCCAAGGAATTTAGTGTTAAAGATGTTGCATGTAGATTTGTATGTACGTATGTAAGTATTTATTTGCGTGCGTTGAATGTAATGTAAAATGGGTTGGCTATGTGCAGATTGTGATGCTTTTGAAATGCTTTTGTTAACACAAAAAATATGTTTGGATGGCACTGTGAGTTTTCCTGTATATAAGGGTGTCAAGGAATGAATCCTGTTTTTCATACGGTTTGATATCAAGGTTTTCAAAAACAATACTAAATATGATTTCTTAAATATTTTTTTAAGAAAAAGAAAAATTATTTATTATATAAGAAGTCTCACAATTTCATACATTACACCCCAATGTGTCGGCATGACTGAAGGGTTGGTACAAAAGAAATAAACATAAAATATCACTGTGATTTTTTGTTTGTTCGTTAAATGTACAATATGATGATAATAACAAAAGTAATATTAACTCAGCTGGAAATGGTAAATTTTTTGAGGTAAAAGGGTTGCCACACATTCGACAAAAAAAAATAATCACCCTTTCAATAGAAGCGCGCTTTCTTGAAGAAGGAGTCAACAGAAGCATCCTTCCTTGGAGAAAGGGTCAATAGATGGACCCTTTCTTGGAAGATGGTCAATAGATGGACCCTTTTTTGGAGAAAGGGTCAACAGGAGCACCCTTTCTTGGATAAAGGGTCAATAGAAGCACCCTTTCTTGGAGAAAGGGTCAATAGAAGCACCCTTTCTTGGAGAAAGTGCCAATAGAAGCACCCTTTCTTGGAGAAAAAGATTTTATACTTTTTCTGGGAAAAAGGGGCTATAGAAGCACCCTTTCTTGCAGAAAAAGTCAATAGAAACACCCTTTCTTGCAGAAAAAGTCAATAGAAACACCCTTTCTTGCAGAAAAAGTCAATACAAACACCCTTTCTTGGGGAAAGGGTCAATAGAAGCACCCTTTCTTGGAGAAAGGGTCAACAGAAACACCCTTTATTGGAGAAAAAGTCAATACAAACACCCTTTCTTGGGGAAAGGGTCAAAAGAAGCACCCTTTCTTGGAGAAAGGGTCAATAGAAGCACCCTTTCTTGGAGAAAGGGTCAACAGAAACACCCTTTATTGGAGAAAAAGTCAATACAAACACCCTTTCTTGGGGAAAGGGTCAATAGAAGCACCCCTTTCTTGGAGAAAGGGTCAATAGAAACACCCTTTCTTGGAGAAAGGGTCAACAGAAACACCCTTTCTTGGAGAAAGGGTCAACAGAAACACCCTTTATTGGAGAAAAAGTCAATGGAAACACCTTTTCTTGGAGAAAGGGCCGATAGAAGCACCCTTTCTTGGAGAAAGGGTCAATATAAGCACCCTTTCTTGGAGAAAGGGTCAATATAAGCACCCTTTCTTGGAGAAAGGGTCAATATAAGCACCCTTTCTTGGAGAAAGGGTCAATAGAAGCACCCTTTCTTGGAGAAAGGGTCAATATAAGCACCCTTTCTTGGAGAAAGGGTCAATAAAAGCACCCTTTCTTGGAGAAAGGGTCAATAGAAGCACCCTTTCTTGAAGAAAGGGTTAATAGAAGCACCCTTTTTTGGAGAAAGGGTTAATAGAAGCACCCTTTCTTGAAGAAAGGGTTAATAGAAGCACCCTTTTTTGGAGAAAGGGTTAATAGAAGCACCCTTTCTTGGAGAAAGGGTCAATAGAAGCACCCTTTCTTGGAGAAAGGGTTAATAGAAGCACCCTTTCTTGGGGAAAGGGTCAATAGAAGCACCCTTTCTTGGAGAAAGGGTCAATAGAAGCACCCTTTCTTGGAGAAAGGGTCAATAGAAGCACCCTTTCTTGGAGAAAGGGTCAATAGAGGCACCCTTTCTTGGAGAAAGTGTCAATAGAAGCACTCTTTCTTGGAGAAAGGGACAATAGTATCACCCTTTCTTGGAGAAAGGGACAATAGAAGCACCCTTTCTTGGAGAAAGGATCAATAGAAGCACCCTTTCTTGGAGAAAGGGTCAATAGAAGCACCCTTTCTTGGAGAAAGGGTCAATAGAAACACCCTTTCTTGGAGAAAGTGTCAACAGAAGCATCCTTTCTTCGAGAAAGGGTTGATAGAAGCACCCTTTCTTGGAGAAATGGTCAATAGAAGCACCCTTTCGTGGATAAAGGGTCAATAGAAGCACCCTTTCTTGGATAAAGAATCAATAGAAGCACCCTTTCGTGGATAAAGGGTCAATAGATGCACCCTTTCTTGAAGAAAGGGTCAATAGAAACACCCTTTCTTGGATAAAGGGTCAATAGAAGCACCATTTCTTGGATAAAGCCTCAATAGAAACACCGTTTCTTTGAGAAAGGGTCAATAGAAGCACCCTTTCTTGGATAAAGGATCAATAGAAGCATCCTTTCTTGGAGAAAGGGTTAATAGAAGAACCCTTTCTTGGAGAAAGGGTCAATAGAAGCACCCTTTCTTGGAGAAAGGGTCAATAGAAGCACCCTTTCTTGGAGAAAGGGTCAATAGAAGCACCCTTTCTTGGAGAAAGGGTCAATAAAAGCACCCTTTCTTGGATAAAGGGTCAATAGAAGCACCCTTTCTTGGATAAAGGGTCAACAGAAGCACCCTTTCTTGGATAAAGGGTCAATAGAAGCACCCTGCCTTGGAGAAAGGGTCAATAGAAGCACCCTTTCTTGAAGAAAGGATCAATAGAAGCACCCTTTCTTGGAGAAAGGGTCAATAGAAGCACCCTTTCTTGGAGAAAGGGTCAATAGAAGCACGCTTTCTTGGAGAAAGGTTCAATAGAAGCACCCTTTCTTGGAGAAAGGGTGAATATAAGCACTCTGTCCTGGAGAATGGGTCAACAGGAGCACCCTTTCTTGGATAAAGGGTCCATAGAAGCACCCTTTCTTGGAAAAAGGGTAAATAGAAGCACCCTTTCTTGGAGAAAGGGTAAATAGAAGCACCCTTTCTTGGAGAAAGGTAAAAGGGTTGCCACACATTCGACAAGAACAAACAAGAAGCACCCTTTCTTGCAGAAAGGGTCAATAGAAGCACCCTTTCTTCCAGAAAGGGTCAACAGAAGCACACTTTCTTGGAGAAAGGATCCATAGAAGCACTCTTTCTTGGAGAAAGGATCCATAGAAGCACTCTTTCTTGGAGAAAGGATCCATAGAAGCACCCTTTCTTGCAGAAAGGCTGAATAGAAGCACTCTTTCCTGGAGAAAGGGTCAATAGAAGCACCCTTTCTTGGAGAAAGGGTCAATAGAAGCACCCTTTCTTGGAGAAAGGGTCAATAGAAGCACCCTTTCTTGGAGAAAGGGTCAATAGAAGCACCCTTTCTTGGAGAAAGGGTCAATAGAAGCACCCTTTCTTGGAGAAAGGGTCAATAGAAGCACCCTGTCTTGGAGAAAGGGTCAATAGAAGCACCCTTTCTTGGAGAAAGGGTCAATAGAAGCACCCTTTCTTGGAGAAAGGGTCAATAGAAGCACCCTTTCTTGGAGAAAGGGTCAATAGAAGCACCCTTTCTTGGAGAAAGGGTCAATAGAAGCACGCTTTCTTGGAGAAAGGTTCAATAGAAGCACCCTTTCTTGGAGAAAGGGTGAATAGAAGCACCCTTTCTTGGAGAAAGGGTCAATAGAAGCACGCTTTCTTGGAGAAAGGTTCAATAGAAGCACCCTTTCTTGGAGAAAGGGTGAATATAAGCACTCTGTCCTGGAGAATGGGTCAACAGGAGCACCCTTTCTTGGATAAAGGGTCAATAGAAGCACCCTTTCTTGGAGAAAGGGTCAATAGAAGCACCCTTTCTTGGAGAAAGGGTCAATAGAAGCACGCTTTCTTGGAGAAAGGTTCAATAGAAGCACCCTTTCTTGGAGAAAGGGTCCATAGAAGCACCCTTTCTTGGATAAAGGGTCCATAGAAGCACCCTTTCTTGGAGAAAGGGTAAATAGAAGCACCCTTTCTTGGAGAAAGGGTAAATAGAAGCACACTTTCTTGGAGAAAGGGTCAATAGAAACACCCCTTCTTAGAGAAAGGGTCAATAGAAGCACCCTTTCTTGGAGAAAGGGTCAAGAGAACCACCCTTTCTTGGAGAAAGGTTCGATAGAAGCACCCTTTCTTGGAGAAAGGTTCGATAGAAGCACCCTTTCTTGGAGAAAGGGTCAATAGAAGCACACTTTCATGGAGAAAGGGTCAATAGAAGCACCCTTTCTTGGAGAAAGGGTCAATAGAAGCACCCTTCTTGGAGAAAGGGTCAATAGAAGCACCCTTTCTTGGAGAAAGGGTCAATAGAAGCACCCTTTCTTGGAGAAAGGGTCAATAGAAGCAACCTTTCTTGGAGAAAGGGTCAATAGAAGCACCCTTTCTTGGAGAAATGGTCAATAGAAGCACCCTTTCTTGGAGAAAGGATCAATAGAAGCACCCTTTCTTGGAGAAAGGGTCAATAGAAGCACCCTTTCTTGGAGAAAGGGTCAATAGAAGCACCCTTTCTTGGAGAAAGGGTCAATAGAAGCACGCTTTCTTGGAGAAAGGGTGAATATAAGCACCCTGTCCTGGAGAATGGGTCAACAGGAGCACCCTTTCTTGGATAAAGGGTCAACAGAAGCACCCTTTCTTGGATAAAGGGTCAACAGAAGCACCCTTTCTTGGATAAAGGGTCAATAGAAGCACCCTGTCTTGGAGAAAGGGTCAATAGAAGCACCCTTTCTTGGAGAAAGGGTCAATAGAAGCACCCTTTCTTGGAGAAAGGGTGAATATAAGCACTCTGTCCTGGAGAATGGGTCAACAGGAGCACCCTTTCTTGGATAAAGGGTCAATAGAAGCACCCTTTCTTGGAGAAAGGGTCAATAGAAGCACCCTTTCTTGGATAAAGGGTCCATAGAAGCACCCTTTCTTGGAGAAAGGGTAAATAGAAGCACCCTTTCTTGGAGAAAGGGTAAATAGAAGCACCCTTTCTTGGAGAAAGGGTAAATAGAAGCACCCTGTCTTGGAGAAAGGTAAAAGGGTTGCCACACATTCGACAAAAACCAACAAGAAGCACCCTTTCTTGCAGAAAGGGTCAATAGAAGCACCCTTTCTTGCAGAAAGGGTCAATAGAAGCACACTTTCTTGGAGAAAGGATCCATAGAAGCACTCTTTCTTGGAGAAAGGATCCATAGAAGCACTCTTTCTTGGAGAAAGGATCCATAGAAGCACCCTTTCTTGCAGAAAGGCTGAATAGAAGCACTCTTTCTTGGAGAAAGGATCAATAGAAGCACCCTTTCTTGCAGAAAGGCTGAATAGAAGCACTATTTCCTGGAGAAAGGGTCAATAGAAGCACCCTTTCTTGGAGAAAGGGTCAATAGAAGCACCCTTTCTTGGAGAAAGGGTCAATAGAAGCACCCTTTCTTGGAGAAAGGGTCAATAGAAGCACACTTTCTTGGAGAAAGGGTCAATAGAAGCACCCTTTCTTGGAGAAAGGGTCAATAGAAGCACACTTTCTTGGGGCTATAAAAGCACCCTTTCTTGGAGAAAGGGGCTATAAAAGCACACTTTCTTGGAGAAAGGGTCAATAGAAGCACCCTTTCTTGGAGAAAGTGTCAATAGCAGCACTCTTTCTTGGAGAAAGGGACAATAGTATCACCCTTTCTTGGAGAAAGGGACAATAGAAGCACCCTTTCTTTGAGAAAGGGTCAACAGAAGCACCCTTTTTGGAGAAAGGGTCAATAGAAGCACCCTTTTTTGAGAAAGGGTCAATAGAAGCACCCTTTCTTAGATAAACGGTCAATAGAAACACCCTTTCTTGGGGGAAGAGTCAATAGAAGCACTCTTTCTTGGAGAAAGGGTCAATAGAATCACCGTTTCTTGGAGAAAGGGTCAATAGAAGCACGTTTTCTTGGAGAAGGAATCAATAAAACCATCCTTTCTTAGAAAAAGGGTCAATAGAGGCACCCTTTCTTAGAAAAAGAGTCAATAGAGGCACCCTTTCTTGGGGAAAGGGTCAATAGAAGCACCCTTTCTTGGAGAAAGGGTCAAAGAAGCATCCTTTCTTCGAGAAAGGGTTGATAGAAGCATCCTTTCTTGGAAAAATGGTCAATAGAAGCACCCTTTCGTGGATAAAGGGTCAATAGAAGCACCCTTTCTTGGATAAAGAATCAATAGAAGCACCCTTTCGTGGATAAAGGGTCAATAGAAGCACCTTTCCTTAAAGAAAGGGTCAATAGAAGCACCCTTTCTTGAAGAAAGGGTCAATAGAAGCACCCTTTCTCTGAGAAAGGGTCAATAGAAACACCCTTTCTTGGATAAAGGGTCAATAGAAGCACCATTTCTTGGATAAAGGATCAATAGAAACACCGTTTCTTTGAGAAAGGGTCAATAGAAGCACCCTTTCTTGGATAAAGGGTCAATAGAAGCACCATTTCTTGGATAAAGGGTCAATAGAAACACCGTTTCTTTAAGAAAGGGTCAATAGAAACACCATTTCTTGGATAAAGGGTCAATAGAAACACCGTTTCTTTGAGAAAGGGTCAATAGAAGCACCCTTTCTTGCAGAAATGCTCAATAAAAGCACCCTTTCTTGGAGAAAGGGTCAATAGAAACACCGTTTCTTTGAGAAAGGGTCAATAGAAGCACCCTTTCTTGCAGAAATGCTCAATAAAAGCACCCTTTCTTGGAGAAAGGGTCAATAGAAGCACCCTTTCTTGGAGAAAGGGTCAATAAATGCACCCTTTCTTAGAGAAAGGGTCAATTAAAGCACCCTTTCTTAGAGAAAGTGTCAATCGAAACACATTTTTTAGAGAAAGTGTCAATCGAAACACATTTTTTGAGAAAGGGTCAGTAGAAGCATCCTTTCTTGGAGAAAGGGTCAATAAAAGCACCCTTTCTTAGAGAAAGTGTCAATCGAAACACATTTTTTAGAGAAAGTGTCAATCGAAACACATTTTTTGAGAAAGGGTCAATAGAAACACCCTTTCTCGAGAAATGGTCAATAGAAGCACCCTTTCTTGCAGAAAGGGTCAATAGAAACACCCTTTCTCGAGAAATGGTCAATAGAAGCACCCTTTCTTGCAGAAAGGGTCAATAGAAGCACCCTTTCTTGCAGAAAGGGTCAATAGAAGCATCCTTTCTTAGAGAAAGGGTCAATAGAAGTGCCCTTTCTTAGAGAAAGGGTCAATAGAAGCACCCTTTCTTGGAGAAAGGGTCAATAGAACACCCTTTCTTGAAAAAAGCTTATGCAAGAAAGGCTGCATCCATTAGCCCTTTCTGCAAGAAAGGGTGCTTCTTTGGACCCTTTCTGAAATTATATTCACTTGACAACCCTATTCGCTTTGCCAATGTTTTTGTTTCATGGCAAATAGTGGTGAATGTAAAAGTCAAGGATGTTTCTATTCCCATCAGGCACTCAGGTTGACATTCAACGAACATAATGCCACAACTACTGCCTCATCTTAACATCCTTTGTTTGTGTTGACAAAATGGGTATGTACTGTCATTACTTATATGGGTGTCATATTATAACGTCGACACACACACACGTTTTATTTATATTAAATGTTATGTTTTTTTTTAAATACCATCAAAGGTGGTCGCTATTCATCAGGATAATTCTCGACGAGTTCTTGAAATTAGTTGAATAAATATTTAAATAAGAAATTAGAGAAAAATGCAGACCTGAAAATTAGAAAAATAAATTTCGGTGGTAATTAAATTAAAAAAGTAAATAATAAAAAACTGTGTTTCAAATATTTTAATGGGATCTTTTAAAATACACTAAAATATAATGAAAATAAAACAAAATAAAATAAAATGAAATAAAATAAAATAAAATAAAATGAAATAAAATAAAATAAAATAAAATAAAATAAAATAAAATAAAATAAAATAAAATAAAATAAAATAAAATAAAATAAAATAAAATAAAATAAAATAATATAAAATAAAATAAAATAAAATAAAATAAAATAAAATAAAATAAAATAAAATAAAATAAAATAAAATAAAATAAAATAAAATAAAATAAAATAAAATAAAATAAAATAAAATAAAATAAAATAAAATAAAATAAAATAAAATAAAATAAAATAAAATAAAATAAAATAAAATAAAATAAAATAAAATAAAATAAAATAAAATATAATAAAATAAAACAAAATAAAACAAAACAAAACAAAACAAAACAAAACAAAAAAATAAAATAAAATAAAATAAAATAAAATAAAATAAAACAAAACAAAATAAAATAAAATAAAATAAAATAAAATAAAATAAAATAAAATAAAATAAAATAAAATAAAATAAAATAAAATAAAATAAAATAAAATAAAATAAAATAAAATAAAATAAAATAAAATAAAATAAAATAAAATAAAATAAAATAAAATAAAATGAAATAAAATGAAATAAAATAAAATAAAATAAAATAAAATAAAATAAAATAAGGTAAAATAAAATAAAATACAATAAAATAAATTAAAAAAAAATAAAATACAATAAAATAAATTAAAATAATAAAATAAAATAAAATAAAATAAAATAAAATAAAATAAAATAAAATAAAATAAAATAAAATAAAATAAAATAAAATAAAATAAAATAAAATAAATAAAAATACAATAAAATAAGATAAAATAAAATAATATAAAACAAAATAAAATAAAAAATGTATTTTATTTAATTTTTGTACCGAGTGTTCCTTAGTGTAAACCTCAACCTAATATTTTCCCATTACCAACATTGCTAACTCTTCTTCCTACTGCCCTGCAATTAGTTCAATATGTGTTACCTTAAACATTTCCCCCCTCAAATTTTAATCACAATCGGCAAGCAAATGTAATAAATTAGCTCTCCTTGCCCAATAAAATTTTCCAGATTTCAAATGAAAATCCATTACATTTTAGCATTTATATTATTTTACAACAAACAAACTCTTACACACATACTTACACACTCTCTTACAATCATTCGACCAACTATTTTACATAGAAATGCTTTCAGAAACTAACCCCGAAAATGCAATTCACACAAACAGTACCAGCAACAACATGAACAAGAGCAACAATGGCCTAACGGCATTGGTCGTTAGCCTTGAAAAGGACATTTCAAAAGGCATTCCTCAACATTCTTAGAAACTCATAAATGAAGGAACGAAGGACAGGACAGGACTTTTGTGAAAATTATATAAAATCTGACAAGCTTATTAAAACCTAACCTTAGCCAACAAACGCCAAGAGAGAAGACAAGGACTTTAGACATAAATTGTCACAGAGAATTTAACCTTTTTTTCTCAGGAAAAAAAATAACTTTCCTTTTTTTCATTCTATGAAAAAAAAAATTGGAATAGAGAAAAACTATTTCAATTTTAAAGTTAGCAGCGTTGCTGTAATACTTTATGACATACACCTGATGATCACATTTGTTTAAAAGCAATGGAAAAAATGTTGGGTTAGCTACAGAAAAAAAATGATAAGGTCAGTTAAGTTGAAGGGTCGATATGGTCTCATGTGGCAAAGGGAGAAGGGAATTTTATTATTATTATTTTTTTCTTAAAAAAACATAACTTAATCTTTTCTTTTAATCATATGGTAACCACACTATTTAATCGTTGAGGACTTTGTTGACCCTAGTACTCATCACCTGTTTACTCTCTCACCAGATTGTCCTAAACAATAATTAATTGCTTTGCACATTTACTCATCCCCGGATTTGTAAATATTTACCTCTCAATAGAATGCAATATTTGTGGTTTGTTTGGTAAGGACATTTATATCTACCTGCCAGCCATTACTCTTTTGACTGTGCGGAATATTCACGAAAGAGTTCTTAACTTAAAATGTCTGCACTATTTAGAGTTCCCTAAATAAGCCACAATTTGAAGGTCAATTCTCGCTTCTATAGCCCCTTTCTGAAAGGAAGGCTGTTCCTACAGACCTTTACTTTCAGAAATCGTGTTTCTTTAGACCCCTACTTTCAGAAAGTGTGCATTTCTAGACCCCTACATTTAGAAAACGAGCTTCTATAGACCCTTATTTTCAGAAAAGGAGCTTCTATAGATCCTTTCTGAGAGAAAGGGTCTTCCTTTAAATCCTTTCTGAGAGAAAGGGTGCTCTTATAGATCTTTTCAGTAAGATAGGGTTCTCCTATAGGTCCTTTCTGGGAGAAACGGTGCTTCTTTATATCCTTTCTGAGAGAAAGGGTGCTACATTAGATCCTTTCTGAGAGAAAGAGTGCTCCTATAAATCCTTTGTGAGAGAAAGGGTGCTCCTATAGATCCTTTCTGGGAGAAAGAGTGCTCTTATTGATGCTTTCTGAGGGAAAGGGTGCCCCTATAGATCCTTTCCTTAGATCCTCTCTGCGAAAAAGGGTGCTTCTTTAGATCCTTTCTGAGACAAAGGGTGCTCCTATAGATCCTTTGTAAGAGTTGTGCTTTTGGGAGAAAGAGTGCTCCTATTGATCCTTTCTGAGAGAAGGGTGCCGTTATATTCTCCTATATATCCTCTCTGCGAAAAAGGGTGCTTCTTTAGATCCTTTCTGAGAGAAAGGGTGCTCCTATAGATCCTTTCCAAGAGGTGTGCTTCTATAGATCCTTTTTGGGAGAAAGAGTGCTCCTATTGATCCTTCCTGAGAGAAACGGTGCCCCTATAGATGCTTTCTGATAAAAAGGGTGCTCCTATAGGTCCTTTCCGAGAGAAAGAGTGCTTCTTTACATCCTTTCTTAGAAAAACAGTGCTCCTATAGACCCTTTCTGAGAAAAAGGGTGTTTCTTTAGATCCTTTCTGAGAGAAAGGGTGTTCCTATAGATCCTTTATGAGAGAAAGGGTGCTTCTTTAGGTGCTTTCTGAGAGAAAGAGTGCTCCCAAAGATCCTTTCTGAGAGAAACAGTGCTTCTATTAATTCTTTCTGAGAGAAAGAGTGTTCCCATTAACTCCTTCTGAGAGAAAGGGTGCTCCCATTAATTCTTTCTGAGAGAATGTGTACCCTTATGGATCCTTTCTGAGAGAAAGGGTGCTACTATAGGAGCATTCTGAGAGAAACGGTGTTTCTTTAGATCCTTTCTGAGAGAATGGGTGTTTCTTTAGATCCTTTCTGCGAAAAAGGGTGCTTCTTTAGATCCTTTCTGTGAGAAAGGGTGTTTCTTTAGATCCTTTCTGAGAGAATGGGTGCTCCTATATATCCTTTCTGAGAGATGTGCTTCTATTGATCCTTTCTGAGAGAAGGGTGCCGTTATAGATCCTTTCTTTAGATCCTTTTTGAGAAAAAGGGTGCTTCTTTAGATGCATTCTGAGAAAAACGGTGCCCCTATAGATCCTTTCTGATATAAAGGGTGCTCCTATAGGTCCTTTCTGAGAGAAAGAGTGCTTCTTTTCATCCTTTCTGAGAGAATGGGTGTTTCCTAAGATCCTTTCTGAGAGAAAGGATGCTCCTATAGGTTCTTTCTGAAAGAAAGGGTGCTCCAATAGATCCTTTCTGAAAGAATGGTTGCTTCTATAGGACCTTTTTGAGAGAAAGGCTGCTTCCTTAGATCTTTTCTGAGAGAAAAGGTGCTGCTATAGGTCCTTTCTGAGAGAAAGAGTGCTTCTTTAGATCCTTTCTGAGAGAATGGGTGCTTCTTTAGATCCTTTCTGTGGAAAAGGGTGTTTCTTTAGATCCTTTCTGTGGAAAAGGGTGTTTCTTTAGATCCTTTCTGAGAGAAAGGGTGCTCCTATTGATCCTTTCTGAGAGAAGGGTGCCGTTATAGATCCTTTCTTTAGATCCTTTTTGAGAAAAAGGGTGCTCCTATAGATTCTTTCTGAGAGAAAAGGTGTTTCTTTAGATTCTTTCTGTGAGAAAGGGTGCTCCTATAGATCCTTCCTAAGAGAAAGAGGGTTTCTTTAGATCCTTTCTGAGAGAAAGGGAGCTCCTATAGATTCTTTCTGAGAGAAAAGGTGTTTCCTTAGATTGTTTCTGTGAGAAAGGGTGCTCCTATAGATCCTTCCTAAGAGAAAGGGGGTTTCTTTAGATCCTTTCTGAGAGAAAGGGAGCTCCTATAGATTCTTTCTGAGAGAAAAGGTGTTTCTTTAGATTCTTTCTGTGAGAAAGGGTGCTCCTATAGATCCTTCCTAAGAGAAAGGGGGTTTCTTTAGATCCTTTCTGAGAGAAAGGGAGCTCCTATAGGTACTTTCAGAAAAAAAATGTTGCTCCTATAGATTCTTTCTGAGAGAAAGAATGCTCCTATAGGTACTTTCAGAAAGAAAGGGTGCTTCTATAGGTCCTTTCTGCGAGAAAGAGTGCTTCTGTACATCCTTTCTGAGATAAGAGTGCTCCTATAGATCATTTCTGAGAGAAAGGGTGTTTCTTTAGATCCTTTCTGAGAGAAATGTGCTCCTACAGATTCTTTCTGAGACACTTTTTAAAGAAAGGATGCTCCTAAGTTCCTCTTTAAAGAAAGGGTGCTCCTATAGTCCCTCTTTAAAGAAAGGGTGCTCCTATTGTCCCTTTTTAATGAAAGGGTGCTCCTATTGCCCCTTTTTAATGAAAGGGTGCTCCTATAGTCCCTTTTTAAAGAAGGGTTGCTCCTATAGTCACTCTTTAAAGAAAGGGTGCTCCTATAGTCCCTTTTTAAAGAAAGGGTGCTCCTATAGACCCTTTTTAAAGAAGGGTTTCTCCTATAGTCCCTCTTTAAAGAAAGGGTGCTCCTATAGTCCCTTTTTAAAGAAGGGTTGCTCCTATAGTCCCTCTTTAAAGAAAGGGTGCTCCTATAGTCCCTTTTTAAAGAAGGGTTGCTCCTGTAGTCCCTCTGTAAAGAAAGGGTGCTCCTATATTCCCTTTTTAAGAAAGGGTGCTCCTATAGTCCCTTTTTAAAGACAAGGTGCTCCAATTGTCCCTTTTTAATGAAGGGGTGCTCCTATAGTCCCTCTTTAAAGAAAGGGTGCTCCTATAGTCCCTTTTTAAAAACAGGGTGCTCCTATAGTCCCTTTTTAAAGACACGGTGCTCCTCTTTTCCCTTTTTAATGACAGGGTGCTCCTATAGACCATTTTTAAAGAAAGGGTGCTCCTATAGACCCTTTTTAAAGAAAGGGTGCTCCTATAGACCCTTTTTAAAGAAAGGGTGCTCCTATAGACCCTTTTTAAAGAAAGGGGGCTCCTGTAGTCCCTTTTTTAATGAAAGGGTGATCCTATAGTCCCTATCTGAAAGAAAGGGTGGTCCTATAGTCCCTTTCTAAAAGAAAGGGTGCTCCTATAGTCCCTTTCTGAAAAAAGTGTGCTCCTATAGTCCCTTTTTGAAAGAAAGGGTGCTCCTATAGTCCCTTTCTGAAAGAAAGGGTGCTCCTATAGTCCCTTTCTGAAAGAAAGGGTGCTCCTATAGTCCCCTTTCTGAAAAAAGGGTGCTCCTATAGTCGCTTTCTGAAAAAAAGGGTGCTCCTATAATGCTCCTATAGTCCCTTTCTGAAAGAAAGGGTGCTCCTATAATGCTCCTATAGTCCCTTTCTGAAAGAAAGGGTGCTCCTATAGTCCCTTTCTGGAAGAAAGGGTGCTCCTGTAGATCCTTTCTGAGAGAAAGGGTGCTGCTATAGATCCTTTCTGAGAGAAAGGGTGTTCCTATAGATCCTTTCTGAGAGAAAGGGTGTTCCTATAGGCCCTTTATGAGAGAAAGGGTGCTTCTTTAGGTGCTTTCTGAGAGAAAGAGTACTCCCAAATATCCTTTCTGAGAGAAAGAGTGCTTCTATTAATTCTTTCTGAGAGAAAGAGTGCTCCCATTAACTCTTTCTGAGAGAAAGGGTGCTCCCATTAATTCTTTCTGAGAGAATGTGTACCCTTATGGATCCTTTCTGAGAGAAAGGGTGCTACTATAGGAGCATTCTGAGAGAAATGGTGCTTCTTTTGATCCTTTCTAAGAGAAAGGGTGCTTCTTTAGATCCTTTCTGAGAGAAAGGGTGCTCATATAGGGTTTTCTGAAAGAAACGGCGCTCCTATTGATCCTTTTTGAGATAAAGGGTGCTCCAATAGATCCTTTCTGAAAGAATGGTTGCTTCTATAGATCCTTTTTGAGAGAAAGGCTGCTTCGTTAGATCTTTCTGAGGGAAAAGGTGTTCCTATAGGTCCTTTCTAAGAGAAATGGTGCTTCTAGATATCCTTTCTGAGAGAATGGGTGTTTCTTTAGATCCTTTCTGTGAGAAAGGGTGTTTTTTTAGATCCTTTCTGTGAGAAAGGGTGGTTCTTTAGATCCTTTCTGAGAGAAAGGGTGCTCCTATATATCCTTTCTGAGAGATGTGCGTCTATTGATCCTTTCTGAGAGAAGGGTGCCGTTATAGATCCTTTCTTTAGATCCTTTTTGAGAAAAAGGGTGCTTCTTTAGATGCATTCTGAGAAAAATAGTGCTTCTATAGATCCTTTCTGATATAAAGGGTGCTCCTATAGGCCCTTTCTGAGAGAAAGAGTGCTTCTTTTCATCCTTTCTGAGCGAATGGGTGTTTCTTTAGATCCTTTCTGAGAGAAAGGCTGCTCCTATTGATCCTTTCTGAGAGAAAGGATGCTCCTATAGGTTCTTTCTGAAAGAAAGGGTGCTCCAATAGATCCTTTCTGAAAGAATGGTTACTTCTATAGAACCTTTTTGAGAGAAAGGCTGCTTCCTTAGATCTTTTCTGAGAGAAAAGGTGCTGCTATAGGTCCTTTCTGAGAGAAAGAGTGCTTCTTTAGATAATTTCTGAGAGAAATGGTGCTCCTATAGATCCTTTCTGAGAGAATGGGTGCTTCTTTAGATCCTTTCTGTGAGAAAGGGTGTTTCTTTAGATCCTTTCTGAGTGAAAGGGTGCTCCTATTGATCCTTTCTGAGAGAAGGGTGCCGTTATAGATCCTTTCTTTAGATCCTTTTTGAGAAAAAGGGTGCTTCTTTAGATTCATTCTGGGAGAAACGGTGAACCCTTCTGGTATATAGGGTGCTCCTATAGGTCCTTTCTGAGCGAAAGAGTGCTTCTTTACATCCTTTCTGAGAAAAATAGTGCTTCTATAGATCCTTTCTGAGAAAAAGGGTGTTTCTTTAGATCCTTTCCTTTAGATCCTTTCTGAGAGAAAGAGTGCTTCTTTACATCCTTTCTGATAGAAAGGGTGCTAATATAGGTCCTTTCTGAGAGAAAGAGTGCTTCTTTACATCCTTTCTGAGAAAATAGGTACTCCTATAGATTCTTTCTGAGAGAAAAGGTGTTTCTTTAGATTCTTTCTGTGAGAAAGGGTGCTCCTATAGATCCTTCCTAAGAGAAAGGGGGTTTTTTTACACCCTTTCTGAGAGAAAGGGTGCTCCTATTGATCCTTTCTGAGAGAAAGGGTGCTCCTATTAATTCTTTCTGAGAGAATGGGTGCTCCTATAGATCCTTTCTGAGAGAAAGTTTGCTCCTATAGATCCTTTCTGAGCGAAAGGGTGCTCCTATAGATCCTTTCTGAGCGAAAGGGTGCTCCTATAGATCCTTTCTGAGCGAAAGGGTGCTCCTATAGATCCTTTCTGAGAGAAAGGGTGCTCCCATAGATCCTTTCTGAGAGAAAGGGTGCTCCTATAGATCCTTTCTGAGAGAAAGGGTGCTCCTATAGATCCTTTCCGAGAGAAAGGGTGCTCCTATTGATCCTTTCCAAGAGAAATGGTGCTTCTTTGGTCCCTTTCTGTGAGATCCATTCTGAGAGAAAGCGTGCTCCTATGGATCTTTCTGAGAGAAAGGATGCTTCTTTCAATCGTTTCTGGGAGAAAGAGTGCTCCTATAGATCCTTTCCGAGAGGAATGGTGCCCTTATAGATCCTTTCTGAGAGAAAGGGTGCTTCTTTAGTCCCTTTCTGTGAGAAATTGTGTTTCTTTTGATTCTTTCTGAGAGAAAGGGTGCTCCTATGGATCCTTTCTGAGAGAAAGGGTGCTTCTTTAGACCCTTTCTGAGAGAAAGGGTGCTTCTTTAGATCCTTTCTGTGAGAAATTGTGTTTCTTTTGATTCTTTCTGAGAGAAAGGGTGCTCCTATGGATCCTTTCTGAGAGAAAGGGTGCTTCTTTAGACCCTTTCTGAGAGAAAGGGTGCTTCTTTAGATCCTTTCTGGGAGAAAGGATGCTTCTTTAGATCCTTTCTGGGAGAAAGGGTGCTCCTATTGATCCTTTCTGAAAGAAGGGTGCCCCTATAGATACTTTCTGATAGAAAGGGTGCTTCTTTACATCCTTTCTGAGAGAAAGGGTGTTTCTTTAGATCCTTTCTGAGAGAAAGGGTGTTTCTTTAGATCCTTTCTGAGAGAAATGGTGCTCCTATAGGTACTTTCAGAAAGAAAGGGTGCTCCTATAGGTACTTTCAGAAAGAAAGGGTGCTCCTATAGGTCCTTTCTGAAAGAAAGGTTGCTCCAATAGTCCCTTTCAGAAAGAAAGGGTGCCCCTATAGTCCCTTTTTAAAGAAAGGGTGCTCCTATATTCCCTTTTTAAAAAAAGGTGCTCCTATAGCCCCTTTTTAATGAAAGGGTGCTGCTATAGACCCTTTTTAAAGAAAGGTTGCTTTTATAGTACCTCTTTAAAGAAAGGGTGTTCCTATAGTCCCGTTTTAAAGAAAAGGTGCTCCTATAGTCCTGTTTTAATGAAAAGGTGCTCCTATTGTCCCTTTTTAAAAAAAATGTGCTGCAGAATTTCTGTTGCCTTTTACTAGCCAATAAGCTTTTTCTATAACTTCTAGCTACCTTTTTACGGATCTTGAGGCTAGACGTTGGCTTATAGAGCAGATCCAAGGTCCTATTAAACCCTTCTACTACTATCAAACTTAAGAAACCAATGGATTTGTTGAACTAAGTTTTTCAAGAAAGCACCTAGGACTTCTGCGAACTTCTACGATACATCTTTCTTGTGTAGTGCTCCACATCTTTGATATCACCACCTCCTCCTACCCAATCTCCATAACATTCCGCTTATATGTAAAATATGTTTTATAGTTGTTTTCCAACAATCCCTTTTGAATAAAAGAACTTATATGACAACTTTCTGCCAGGGCAAAGTTTTGCTTTGCTTTGGTGATACTCTGACAGTCTCCTGTGTGGGAATGGTCACCACGCCATTGCCATTCTAAGCTAAAGTCCTGTTGATGAAGTTTTATTTCCATTTTCAAACGCTTTAGTGAAAATCACCTGGTCTAAAGTTGTGACTTTGTAGTGATACAACCATAACAACAACAAAAACAGAAGCCAGTGTCCATGGCCGGAGAGTTTGGGACAAACGTGTTGCTTGGTTCCTCTGACTTTGATGGCATTTTGGAAAAAGTTTTTCCGTTTTTTTCTTTTCTGGCCAACACTTTGACCATTGTATTGGTAAATTGGTTTTTGAAAACAAAATTTTCTTTTGGCCAAATAATGATTTCAATACATGCTAAGTCCTTGTTGAAAAGGATATACATATCCTTGATGACTGGCCGTTGTCATATGCTTCATTTAATTTACTTTAGTTTTAATTATGGCTCAGCTCAGGAGAATAACAACAAAACCTCGAAAATCTGTTTTGCAAATTTTTAAACTTCACTTAAATGCTTCCGTTTAATTCCAAGATAATTTTCAATCAAAGGACATCTATTGATTTGATACTTCCTACACAGACTGTGTTAAGCTGATTTGCAGTAGAAAAAATATTTTCTCTGGCAATATTAGATGGCATATCATAGTGTCGTAGTAGGTCATTGTCCCCAAAGCAAAAGACAAGCAGAGGACCAAGAAGAACAAGTTTTAAGTTTCCTTAAACTTCTTCAAGTAGTTCAACATATTCCTGTTTCTCCTCCCTACCCTTGCTTCCATACCTTGTAGTAATATTATTGCCATCTAAATGATTGGAAAGTAGTGGGTGTGTTCTGTTCCATAAAAGGGCTTTAAAGTTCGTAACTTTAATAATGCTAAACGTTCTCCGGGGGGAAACTTGGAAATAGAAGGATTCAAAACTTTTTAATCACATCATTAAGTTGCTCCTTATGTTGTTTCTGTTGTTGCTGTTAAGAAGTTTAATGAAGTTGTAGTTGTTTTTGTTGTTCTTCGTCATCGTTGTCGTAGTCCAATCGTTCCATAAGTCCAACGAACTATGGCAAATGAAAATGAATGGAAAACCAAAGTGATTTTCTTAATTCAAAGCAGTACGAGAGACAGATGAAAAGAGGAAGAGAGAGATAATGTTTCAAATCAGTTTACATTGTCCTTTAGTTGTTCGATGAATGAATGAAGAATTGCATGGACAAATGAACAGTTGTATTAGACACAAGACATTGAAATAAATCTTGCGGAATTGTGGACAGTGTTTCGGATGGAAATTCAGGAGGAATAAATACATTAGGTTTGAAATTATTTTATGTAAGTTAAAAATTCCTCTGAGGTACAGTGGATTTGTAAGCAGCTTTATAGATATACTAGAAGCATAAGCTGAACCACTTTCTTTGGTATGTCCTTTACGTACCATTCGGAATTCCCTTTGGAGTACTAAAATATATTTACTAACAAGAATATCCAATAAGCCAACTCAGTCTACTTAACTAATAGAATTTAAGCCTAAAAGTATGCTAATCAGTACATATTTCTCAGACATTAACCCAATAATAATGTAAATGTGTTAAAGTATAGATGGCGTCAAAGTATATTCTGTAATATCAAGGCCTTATCTCGCATCCAGGCGCCTATAATGAACCCATTACAACTTCTTTAATCCTAGCTTAAAGCCCAGATTCCTTTGACTAGGTCTACGTGGCAATAAACCAGAATCTCGTAATTTGTTCTAATTGAATTTTAGCCTGAAAGTATTCTCATCATTTCAACTTTCTCAGACATTTACCATAGCAATAATGTTAAAGTGTTGAAGTATAGATGGCGTTAAAGCATAGATTACCATTTCAATGCCTTATCTAGCATCTGGATACCTACAGCATCCCTATTAAATTTGTTTTAATCTTAGCTTCAGCCATTTGGACTTTTGTATACAAATAAGGGGGATTAAAGACAAAAAAGTACCAGTAAAAGCCATTTGTGATCCCCTAACGACTCTCTGAACCTTTTGCTGCCTTCAGAAAACTTCTGAAGTCTACTACTGACCTTAAGAAAATCTTTAAGGTCCTCCACTGTTTTCGAGAAGGTCTTTACTATCCTATGAAGCTTTTCGCTAGCCTTTTGTATGTATATAAGGCGGATTAAAGACCAATAAAGACGGATTATAGGCCAGTGATTTTGAGATTTTCATCTGGGGTACAAAAGCCCTGTGAGATCTTTTTATTTTCCTTTATAAGTCCTCCACTGGCTTTAGGAAAACCTTAGGATCTGACAAGCTAAACAACTTCAGAAGTCTACTACTAGCCTTAGGAAAACCTTTGAGCTACTCCACCTTTGAGCCATATTCTGTACCATAGGTTTAAATACTGACCCATGGATACCTTTGAATAACCTACTAACGTATGCTACTTACTACTGACATTGCGAAGTCCTTAGATGTTTAATATTGAACTGCAGAAGTTCATGGAAGTATTTTACTGACCTATAGAAAACTCAATGATATACTGCACTTATGGAAGACTCCAAGGGACTTCTAAAGATCAAAACTAGAGCTAAGAAAGATCGTCCAACTTTCTACTGATACATACAAATATAGAAAGCCTTTTTACTGACCTAGTAAAACTTCTCAGACCATCTACTGAACCTCTGAGCCACCAAATACCTTCATCCGACACGCTAAACAACTTCAGTAGTCTACTACTAGCCTTAGGAAAACCTTTGAGCCATATTCTGTACCACAGGTTTAAATACTGACCCATGGATTCCTTTGAATAACCTACTGACGTCTGATATTTACTACTGACATTGCGAAGTCCTTAGATGTTTAATATTGAGCTGCAGAAGTTCATGGAAATATTTTACTGACCTATAGGAAACTCAATGATATACTGCACTTATGGAAGGCTTCAAGGGACTTCTAAAGATCAAAACTAGAGTTAAAAAAGATCTTCAGACTTTCTACTGATATATCGAAATATCGTAAGCCTTTTTACTGACCTAGTAAAACTTTTCAGATCTCTCTTTTGAAATCCTCTATCGGCCCTTCGAATATTCTACAAACTTGTAAAAAAGTTTACACTCCACCACGGTGTACAATTTGTACCTCTTTTGAAATCCTCTTTCGACCCTCCGAATATTCTACAAACTTTAGAAAATTGAAATTGACTCCCGAATTGCTTTAAATAGCCTACTGACTTCTAACATAACCTAGTAATTATAATTTCACTTTCGCCTAAAAGTATGCCAATCAACTGATCTTTCTCAGACATCAAACTGTATAACAAGGTTAAAATGTTGACGTATAGATGGCACTAAACATATAGTACCACATTACGGCGTTACTTGCCTTCTTGAGACCAATAGGAACCGTACAACGACTGGGTTTAATATCTTAGCTTCAGTTGTTTAGCGGGGGAGAACACGATCGGCCTGTTAGGGAGTCTTTCCTTAACACTTCTTTTTCATGAGCAGATAAAGAAGCTTTAGTGTAATCAAATGACCTGTACAAACTTTTGAGATCTTTAGTGAGAGGTCCCCTGCCTTTAGAATACATACTTCTGAAATTTACTACTGGCCTTAGAAAACCCTTTGAAGTCCTTCACTGTTTTCTAGTAGGTTTTTTACAATCCTATACTGTATCACAGGTTTAAATACAAATTTTGGATTCCTTTGAATAACCTACTGACGTCTGAAATTTCCTATTGGCTTTACTAAATCCTTAGATGTTTAATATTGGGCTGTAGAAGTTCATTGAAGTATTTTACTGACCTATAGGGAACTCGGAGATATTCAGCCCTTAAGGAAATATTCGAGGGGTTTCTAATAACCTAAACTAGAGGGAGAGTGCTCACAACCCTTTAATCGACCTTTAAAAGATCTTGAGACTTTCTACTGATCCATACAATTATCAAAAATCTTTTAGTGACCTTTTAAAATGTCTCAAACCATCTATGGAACCCACAAACCATTGAAAGACCTTTAGATTTCCACTTATGATTCTTAGATCTTCTGTTGACACATCTGAGATGGTCTACTGGCCTTTAAATATTCTCATAGCTTCAGAGAGGTAGTATTATGATCCTAAAAGAGCTTTGGAGAAATTTTATGGACGAATTTGAAGCATTTAAAATAACTTAAACTAGAGCCAAGCAGGAGCTCACAAACCTTTTATCCACCTACGAAAGATCTTGAGAACTTCTACTAATCTATACATATATCGAAAATCTTTTACTGACCTATAAAAACCTCTAAGACCATATATTTAACCTTTGAGTCATTATCCATCCACACAGATCTATGAAAGACCTTTAAATTTCCATTGAGGCTTCTTTGATATTTTGTTGTCGTATCTGAGATGGTCTATGAAGTCTTTTGAATATCCTAATAGCTTCAGAGAGAAAGTTCTAAGGTCCTAAAAAGGCCTTAGAGAGTTTCTGACATCTTTAAAGTCCTTTCGCTTATTTTTCTAGCCAATAAACTTCTAGCGGCCTATTACTGATACCTGAGGCATTTCACTGACCTATAAAAAAATTTCCAAAATCATTCACTATATACAAGTTGTACTCTATCGACCCTTTGATTATCGACGTTTGATAATTCTACAGGCTTTAGAAAATTTCTAGAGTCTGCTACTAATCTTAGGAAGGCTTTTCAGGTCCTCTACTGTCTTTGGTAAACTCTTTTACTATCCTATACTGACTCCTAGAATTATCTACTGTCTCAAGAAATTCCTTGAATACTCTAGCGACTTCTAAAAGTATGCTAATCAATTGAATTTTCTCAGATATCAACCCCAATAATAATGTTAATGAGATTAAGTATAGATGGCGTTACAATATCAAGCCTTTATATTGCATATTGACACCTATATCTGTTTTTAAGAAAGTCGCTCATCAGCAAAATGGGAGAAAAGAAAACTCTAAGATTATCAAAGAACAGAACTTGTACATCCTCTAAAATCCTCCGAAGTCTACTCCTGGCCATAGAGCCCTATCAGTTCCTATACTGTCTTCTAGAAGTCTTTTGTTATCCTATACCTAGGTTTATCTACTGACCCATGAGGTCCTTTGAATATAGCACGGAGTTCTAACATAGGTCAATCTCGTAATTTGTTATAATTTAATCAGTATGTTTACGTATAGATGGCGTTAAAGCATGTTGTACACTATCAAGGTTTTTTCTCTCTTCTTGACACCAATACTATCCCTATTATAACTGTTTCTAAAATACTAACTTCAGCTGTTTTGCTTGGGACGAGATAATCAATTTATTACAGAGGCACTCATTACTTTTTCGTTTTTTGTATATAAAGATAAAGAAGCTATAAGGTCTTCACAGGTCTGTACACAATTCTGAGATCTGCTTTAGGGGAATAAATGTCCATTGGAATCTTTTGCTTACTTTAGAAAACTTGTGAAGTCTACTACTGGCCTTAGGAAGGCATACTGTCCTCTAGAACGTATTTAACCAGCTTATATCGACTCCAGGGTTGTGCACAGACTAATGGATATATCTTAATTGTCTACTGGCTTCTGACATCTGCTACTGGCATAATAAGTCCTAATATGTTTAACAGTAATCTAAAGAAATTCATTGAAGTATGTTACTGACCTATAAAGAACTTATAGGTCTTCAGCTGCCCTATAAAATACCTTTCAAATTTTTCGTCAATATCTAAAGTATATATGATATGTACTTCTGCTGACTTTTACTGAAGACATTGGAAGGTCTCTGAAAATTCCAAAGTAGATCTGAAGACTTTTCCAGAAAAATAACAATTACTGACTGACGCTACATCTTCTAGATATTCACAAAATAACAGAAGATTTCCAAGCTCCTCCATAGGCTTATAGAAGATATTTAGAGACTACAGAAGACCTAAAGAAAGTATTTTAGGTAATTTAAGAACTCTATGAAGGTCTCTGAGGGTTTAAACGAGGTCCTATAGAAAACATTCTAAGTTCAACGACTTAAGTAGCACCTTTTGTTGCCCCATACAAGACTTCAACGATCGTACGTTGACTTATAAACGGGCCATTGTAGATCATTAAGGTTCAATAGGAAAAATCTGAGGTTTTCAACTAATCCATAGATCGCTCTCGAGGTATATTGACTTGTAGAAGAGTTTTGAGTTCTTCTACTATTTAAAAAAATCATCTGAGGTATTCTCTTACTATGCCAAAAAAATCCTACCAAGACCATTTTTTTTTTTTTTTGGAATACATCTAACACCAGCTGGTAAAAGTGCACATAACTCTTGTGAAACTTATAGAAGGCCCCTAAGGTATTTTTTTAACTTTTTGAGACTTCCTAAAGCTAACTAATCTCTGAAGGTATCCAAGTTCTTTGACAACTTTGAAAAATCCCTTCCTAAAGTCTTTCAGTGGCCCACAAAAGGCCTCTGAGATTTATTTAGAACTTCTGAGGTCTACAGGATCTTCTAAAAAACCAAAGAAGAATTTGAAGTCTTCAATTGGCACCTTCGAGTTCTCTGAACTCATTTATTTTATTTATTTATTTATTTGCTTTTCAATTGAAGTCAATTTATAATGTTGCGGCCAATTTAAATAATTACAAAAAAAACATCTTTTACAACCTATAAAAGAGTACTGATCTAATATACGAACCATATACCGAGAACTTCTACTTATCTATAGATAGTCATCGAAAGACGCATAAAAGTGTTGTGATATTATCTACTGGCCGTGAATGACCCATTACGAATTGGTTCTGTGGAAATGCTCCGAGGTCCACTGACTTCTAGAAGGTTTCTAACCATTCTGTGACTTTCTGAAGATTTCTTATGTGTCTATGGACTTACAAGAGACCTCTGAGTACTTCAACTGACACCTTAGAGGGTCTCTGAACATTTGTGCAGCCTTTAAAAGACTTCTGGTGTAATTTACAGGCTACTGACCTGTGGAAGATAATCTTATCACTTTATTTAGTGTTTCCGCGAACATTTGCTAAAGTTTGAAGGCTTTATGGTTCATTCAGTGCACAAAAACCCGATTGGTTGAAGTTCTAAAAAGGTCTAATGACCAGAAGAACTTTAAGTGTTTTAGTACCTTTATGCAAATATCTTAGGTGTGTAGAGACTTACAGAAGACTTCTGGGGCCTTCAAATGACACCTTCAACCAGACACCAATCTAAAAAAACGCTGATGTAATTTAATCACATTTTTAAACTTCGTAAGGGCGTGCACTGGCCCATAACAGATGTTAGGAATAATGAAGGACTTCTGAGGTTCAGTGATCTAAATTAAATCTAATTAACCCTAGCAGACTGCTATGATCATCTACTGACTTTAAAGACCCTTAAAGGTTTTTTATGTTCTTCAAAAAACATTTATGGTCCACTGAATTCTAATAGAGAGTAGGAAATAACTAGTAAAACTCGCAAAAAAGCCATTAAATAGTTATTTGAACTTACTTTAGATGCTGCTTCTGTCGTTAACGTACATATTTTACAAATAATCTAACACAGACAGTATTGGCAAGACAATTGATTATGTTTTAAAAAATAATACTTAATTTAAAGGACTTTTGAATTAAATTTTAAATTAGCGGCCGAACGTCATACACTGGTGCCAACTGGTAGGACTACCACAGCAATGAACCCCCCTAGTGGGAACAGTGTTTTAACCTGAAGTTGGTCGCACTTGGTTGGCGCAGCCACTACCGCCACGCTATAAAAGGAGATCCCTTGTCGTCACTCGGGACAGTTGTCTGTTGACCGCTGGTGAGTTAACTGGGGTATTATAAGTACCAATCTTTTAACTCTGTAGAGTAGTTTTTGTAGTGAGTTAATTGGGGTACTGAGAGCAATCGACGTACCAATCTCTTAACTCTTTAGTGTGGTGTGCGAGTTAATTGGGGTACTGAGACCTATTGACTTACCAATCTCTTAACTCTTTAGTGTGGTGTGTGAGTTAATTGGGATACTGAGACCAATCGACGTACCAATCTCTTAACTCTTTATTGTGGTGTGTGAGTTAATTGGGGTACTGAGAGCAATCGACGTACCAATCTATTAACTCTTTGGTGTTGTGTGTGAGTTAATTGGGGTACTGAGAGCAATCGACGTACCAATCTCTTAACTCTTTAGTGTGGTGTGTGAGTTAATTGGGGTACTGAGACCAATTGACTTACCAATCTCTTAACTCTTTAGTGTGGTGTGTGAGTTAATTGGGATACTGAGACCAATCGACGTACCAATCTCTTAACTCTTTAGTGTGGTGTGTGAGTTAATTGGGGTACTGAGAGCAATCGACGTACCAATCTCTTAACTCTTTAGTGTGGTGTGCGAGTTAATTGGGGTACTGAGACCAATTGACTTACTAATCTCTTAACTCTTTAGTGTGGTGTGTGAGTTAATTGGGGTACTGAGAGCAATCAACGTACCGATCTCTTAACTCTTTGGTGTTGTGTGTGTGTTAATTGGGGTACTGAGAGCAATCAACGTACCGATCTCTTAACTCTGTGCAGCGGTTAATTGGAGTACGGAGAGCAATCGACGTACCCATCTCTTAACCTACTTCGACAATTGGAGATATTGACGTCATCGACCTATTAAGCCATCAGCATATGATAGTGAACTGAGATAGTGATTTGCCAAACCACGAGCTGCCGTCGGAAAACTAAGAACGACACCCACACCTGTGAACAATAAAAACTACGATTGATCAAATTTGCTGCCAAAGACTCCGGAGCTGTACCTAAACGAAACCAGATAATAAGATTTCGATAAAGTGTTTAATGAAATGTAGTGTGAAGTGTTATTTTTGTATTAAATATTATAACGTTTATGAAAAAAATTAAACTTGTGTTTTCTCTCTCTCTCTCTCTAAAGTTCCAAAAAATAAATTCTTGCGACGCTCCTAGTCCCCACTGAACTACCCCAGCTTCAAAGTGAAAACACGTCGTCACAAAGTTACAAACCATTTTCACCAATACATTCGTACTTTTCTCTATACATATTTAAAAATTTTAAATGTATTTGTGAAAACTGTTCGTATTTTTGCTATTGTCTTGCCAATACTGGCACTTGTAAACGCCGGGTAAATAAGGGAATAAAAATAACTAATTAATTCCAAGACACAAACATTCGGTAATCTGTTGGCAATGTCGGCTTTAGTGGACGAAAATTTGCATAGTGAACTTGAGATGTCGTTATTGTCAAGCAAATGTGTCATGTCTAGGTTGTCAAGAAATGCATCCACTGATTGAAATTCCAGGAACTTTTTGAATGGATTTTGTATGATCTGCTAATACGCTAATTTTAAAAAACTGCGACGGGGAATATATGCATCACAGAAAAGTGCTCTATTGTCCTATAGGTTATGGCAACTTTTGTGACATTATAGACCACTTCTACTGGCCTATAAAATAAATTAACACTTCGAAGACCTAAAAAGTATACCTCGAGGTTTTTGTGAGAACTATTAGAACTTCTTCAGATCTTTAAAACACGCCTCAACATTTGTGCGCCTTTTAAACAGATCGCTGTTCCTTAAGCATTCTTGAGTTCTTCTACTGACATATAGAAAGCCTCTGATGTGTTCTACTGACGTATATAAGACATGAGAACCTTATAATAACATCTGAAGTCTTCTTGTGACAACTTAAAACTGTTTCATTTTTAAATATAGAGGGCACACTGGCCTGATCCCATACAACTATTTTTTTCCGAAGATAGCTAAATTGTAATAACGATCTACAAAAGACATCTGAGATCTTATTCTACTCTTCAAAAGACATTTGAAAGCTTCCACTGTTTTTATTATTTTTTTCCTTTTGTTTTTTAATGATTTCTGATGTGTTCTGCTCTCCTGAGAACCTTATAATAACATTTGAAGACTTCTTGTGACAACTTAAAGCTATTTCTTTCTGAAATATAGAGGGCACACAAGATTTTCTACTGGCCTGATCCGATATAACTATTTTTTCCGAAGATATCTAAATTATAATAACGATCTACAGAAGACCTCTGAGAACTTATTCTACTCTTCAAAAGCCATTTGATAACGTCCACTGTTCTTATCTATTTTTTTCCTTTTGTTTTTTTAATGATTTCTGAGTTCATTTGCTAAAATATAAAAGATCACTGATGTGTTCTGCTCTCCTGAGAACCTTATAATAACATCTGAAGTCTTTTTGTGACAACTTAAAACTGTTTCTTTCTGAAATATAGAGGGCACACGAGGTTTTCTACTGACCTGATCCGATTCAACTACTTTTTCCCAATACATCTAAATTATAATAAAGATATAATAAAGGCATCTGAGATCTTATTCTACTCTTTAAAAGACATTTGAAAGCAGCTACTGTTCTTATTTATATTTTCCTTTTGGTTTTTAATTATTTCTGAGTCCATTTACTAAAATATAAATTATCTCTGATGTGTTCTGCTGTCCTGAGAACCTTATAATACCATCTGAAGTCTTCTTGTGACAACATAAAGCTGTTTCTTTCTGAAATATAGAGGACACACGAGGTTTCTACTGGCCTGATCCGATATAACTACCTTTTCCGAAGATATCTAAATTATAATAACGATCTACAGAAGACATCTGAGATCTTATTCTACTCTTCAAAAGACATTTGAAAGCTTCCACTGTTCTTAATTATTTTTTTCTTTTGTTTTTTTAATGATTTCTGAGTTCATGTGCTAAAATATAAAACATCTCTGATGTGTTCTGTTGTCCTGAATGCAAACCTGAACAGCAAATAACCCCTGATTTGAGATTTTCAGAAGATCTATGGGCTCTCTTTCAGATCTATAAATTCGTCTTGATTTTTCTGTGCATATTAGAAAGAACGGTGTCTTTTTCCAAATTCTTGACATCATCTACTTGCTTATAGATGACCTCTGATGTGTTCTAACGTCGTATATAGACCAGGACACCTGTTTCTAACCTCTGAAGTCTTCGTGTAACAAAACAAACTTGTCTGGTTTTATTTCTGAAATATAGATGGCGTCTGAAAAATAGATTCCAGGTTTCTTTTTGAAATATAGAGGGAGAATGATGTTTTTACTGATCGGTTCTGGGAATTTCTACAACTACTTTTTCAAAACATATCCAAGATATAAATTTTACAGAAGACATCTGAGATACTATTCTACTATTCAAAATACCTTTGAAGTCTTCTACTGTTCTTGAAAGCCTACAGAATATGTCCGAGTTACTACTCTATCCTTTACAAAAATACATGACAGAAATGAACACTTCCATTGTCCTATTTAATATCTCAGGTTGTCATTTTGAAAAAAAGATTCATTTTATTACTTACTGACCCCATGTAAGACCTCTTAAAAGGTCTTGTACACCACTTACCTTTACCTAACGAATGAATATTGTTGATTTTCTATCATCCTAACTCCGCCATTCGACTTCCTTTACCTGTCACTATTCTGATTAATTGCTACAAAATGTGCGCAACCCTTTTCTGCCAACAATGCAACAATTAATCAAGACATTTGCCACAACAACAACAACAACTAAAAGACGATTGCGGTCAACTAATAACAAATTATTCTCATTGAAAGGAGTGCTAACATGAATAAGTATTGTTTGGAATAATACCCCCTGACATCTTGGCAAATATAAATCAAGCAGGTTAATGCAGGTAATAAAATCCTCTTGCGAAATTGAATTTCAAAATTTTATATTTACACTTTGCAGAATATAAAGTTGTCAAAATGAACTTCAAATTTTTAATATTTACACTTTACAGGAGATGTATATAGAGCCAAGAGGAAATGGTTTACCACAAATTTCCCCAATGAGTTGAGGGGCAGGAAATTTTCCGGAATATTTAATTTTGGTTTTAATATTGCCGTGCACAATTGATTATATTTAATAAAGATTTCTTCCCAAACAAATCTCATCTAACAAATTAAGCCAATTCATGGAGGATTGGTTAATAACAACCAACATAAGTTGGTAACTAAGTTGCAAAGATTCCCCAACCACCTCTCCAAACTTCTTCTTCCAGCTAAAATTTAGCATAATTAACTTTATGTTTGCTTTATGTCCTAGATAAACGTAAACGTAACATCAACTCAAAAACTTAATAAATATTTTCAAAGTTTTAACTTTCAAAATTTCATAAACAAAAATCTGAAAATTTCAACTTCTTGTCTTCCTCCCCCTCCTAAACAAATATTCTTTAAATGAGTTTCTTTTGAAGTTGATTTTGCCTTCTTTAATACTTAAAACTACTTTAGTTTTTTGTGGTTTTCCCAACTACTCTCCACCTCCATTCCATCAGGATCTACTCTGCTTTAGCACCAAACATTCAATAACTCCTTCCTCTGGAGACCAAAGAAGCAAATGAATTTGTTCATTTACCTTCATTGCATTTAGTTTCGTTGACTGGGTTAAGTACTGCCGCTGCTGGAGTCTATTATCCTCTTTTACAACTCATTCATTACACACAAAAATATTTGTTTAGTAAATTATGGTTGGGGAATTGGTGTTAGTTTTTTTTCGCCTTCTTCTCCTCATTCACCATTTCTCCATGTTACTTTTATGTTCAATTTACTCAAGTTTATGTTCAAGTTTAGTTACTAATTTTTACCTCTTAATGGGAACTATTCTGACAATACACTCGAAAGAAAATTGGGTAACGAAAAGTATCAATAGAAAAGTATCCATATAAACCGTTCCTCAGATTATTAGGACACCTCTGATTTCTTCTGCGCCTTTAAAAATATAGTTGGGCACCTTTGCACGTAGGCTTCTACTCTTCGTACAGCCTATAGAAGATATCTGATGCTGTATTCTGACCTGAAACAAACTAGTGACTTATTCTATTATTCTATAAGATCCCTCTGAAGAGTTCTATTGGCCCCTGAAGTATCAATCATGTCCATAGTTCTAAAAGTTATTTTTAAAAAGGTCTTCTGCTGACCAGTGTAATCGTCTCCTAAAATTGGTTCTCCTGCCTACCTATGAATTGCTTGGGGTTTGGAGTTCTTCCACTGACGTTCAGAGAACTTCTCAGGTATTCCACTGGAATGCTAAGTACATCGGAAGGTTCTGTGGAACTTGTGAAAAATCTTCAGATTTGAATTTTTTGGTGTATGCTTAACACTTCCCTCTTCCACCTTTCCTTTGATTCTCCGCTGTGTGTGACGGCAGAGTGTCATTATTCTTTGTTAGTGAAGTTATTTTTCTGGATGCTTGTTTGTTTGTTATTCTGCAAATGAAAGAGTTTATGTTCGAGAGTGTGTGTGTGTGGAAGTGTTGTTATATCCTGTAAGTCCTTTAGACCTTAAGAAGATGTTTGTTTTTTTTCTTCAGGAAAAATAAGTGTATTTTCTTTTACGAAAATCCTATTGAAGAATAAATGGATGGTTGGATGAATGCAAGTGAAAGATAAGAAGAGTTTTACAAATTTTTGCAAATATTTTTTTTAAGTTTTAAAGAGGTATATAATTAAGGAGTGGGTGGAAAGGACATTCATCAAGGGCAATAACCTCTGCTAAAGAGGTCATTGCAAAAAGCTAATTGCTTTGCAATAAAAAGTTCGTAACTAGATGACCAAAAGTTTTACGGTTGTCTTTTTGAAATATTTTATGGTCATATATTTTACAGCTGTTTCTTTGAAATCCTTTGCCTACATCCTATAGGATTCACCAACACATAATTTTGAACATTTAACATGATTTTGCATAAAATATTCATAAGCCATAACCAAAATTATCTGCCTTCACAATCTTTGTTTTTTCTCCCTCTCCTTCCCAAGGACCCTAAGCGCCATAAAGTCCTTAACAAAGCCCATGAAACTAAGAACTTCAATCAATAAGCCAATATAAAATGTTCCTTCCCAAAGAAATCCCAACATTATTTATGTCTTCATTGGAGATGGAGACGACGACAATGTTGGTGTTACTTAAGTTTCCATATTTCAGTCGGGAAATTTTAAACCTCAATCCACTTACCCCCTACGCTTCTCCATTGTCATAGTTTCTTGCCAACATAGACACCCAATTCAATGCCTTTGCCAAAAATACCGGCCGAAAACTTTTTTCTTCTGTTTTTTTTTTTTTCTGGCAACAACTTCTTTATGGATTTGTCCCAAACAAAGTTTCACTTGGCCATCGAACATGTCGAATGCCAACAACAAAAAAAAAACAAAATTGTGATGTTTGTGTTACATTTCCGGTCTAAAGAAAACAGGAAAAAATGGGAACATAAATCGTTCAAGGAGATACCAAAAAAAAAAAACACAAAACGTATGAACCCCGTAATCATGATTGGGTAGTTGTTATTCTTGTCCTCTTCGGTTGGCAGGTATTTACATTGATGACTCTTCTTTTTTGGTTTTAAAAAAAAAGGAGGAAAAGATTACTGATTCGTAGTACATGTCACAGGATATAATACAAAAAAGCTCCTTGAAATGCTCATAGGGAATTTTTAGAATATTTTATAGTGTCAGGGGAAAATAAAGAGAGCACCCCTTATGCCTATATAGACCCTTTCGGAAATAAAGGGTGCTCCTATAGACCCTTTTCCAAAGAAAGGGTGCTTCTATAGACCCTTTTCCAAAGAAAGGGTGCTTCTATAGACCCTTTTCCAAAGAAAGGGTGCTTCTATAGACCCTTTTCCAAAGAAAGGGTGCTTCTATAGACCCTTTTCCAAAGAAAGGGTGCTTCTATAGACCCTTTTCCAAAGAAAGGGTGCTTCTATAGAAACATTCAGAAAGAAAGGGTGCTCTTATAGACCCTTTCGGAAAGAAAGGGGGCTTCTATAGACCCTTTCGGAAAGAAAGGGTGCTTCTATAGACCCTTTCGGAATGAAAGGGTGCTTCTATAGCCCCTTTCGGAATGAAAGGGTGCTTCTATAGACCCTTTCGGAATGAAAGGGTGATTCTGTAGATCATTTCGGAAAGAAAGGGTGCTTCTATAGACCCTTTCGGAAAGAAAGGATGCTTCTATAGACCCTTTCGGAAAGAAAGGGCGCTTCTATAGACCCTTTCGGAAAGAAAGGGTGCTTCTATAGACCCTTTCGGAAAGAAAGGGTGCTTCTATAGACCCTTTCGGAAAGAAATGGTGCTTCTATAGACCCTCTTTGAAAGGAATTATGCTCCTATAGACACTTTTGGAAAGAAAGGGTGCTTCTATAGACCCTTTCGGAAAGAAAGCGTACTTCCATAGACCCTTTCTGAAAGGAATTATGCTTCTATAGACACTTTCGGTAAGAAAGGGTACTTCTATAGACACTTTCGGTAAGAAAGGGTACTTCTATAGACCATCTCTGAAAGGAATTATGCTTCTATAGCCACTTTCTGTAAGAAAGGGTACTTCTATTGACCCTTCGGAAAGAAAGGGTACTTCCATAGAGCCTCTCTGAAAGGAATTATGCTTCTATAGTCACTTTCGGTAAGAAAGGGTACTTCTATAGACCCTTTCGGAAAGAAAGGGTGCTTCTGTAGACCCTTTCGGAAAGAAAGGGTACTTCCATAGACCCTTTCTGAAAGGAATTATGCTTCTATAGAAACTTTCGGTAAGAAAGGGTGCTTCTATAAGCACTTTCGGAAAGAAAGGGTGCTTCTATAAGCACTTTCGGAAAGAAAGGGTGCTTCTATAAGCACTTTCGGAAAGAAAGGGTGCTTCTATAAGCACTTTCGGAAAGAAAGGGTGCTTCTATAAGCACTTTCGGAAAGAAAGTGTGCTTCTATAAGCACTTTCGGAAAGAAAGGGTGCTTCTATAAGCACTTTCGGAAACAAAGGGTGCTTCTATAAGCACTTTCGGAAACAAAGGGTGCTTCTATAAGCACTTTCGGAAAGAAAGGGTACTTCTATAAGCACTTTCGGAAAGAAAGGGTGCTTCTATAAGCACTTTCGGAAAGAAAGGGTGCTCCTATAAGCACTTTCGGAAAGAAAGGGTGCTTCTATAAGCACTTTCGGAATAAAAGGGTGCTTCTATAAGCACTTTCGGAAAGAAAGGGTGCTTCTATAGACCCATTCGGACAGAAAGGGTGCTTCTATAGACCCTTTCGGAAAGAAAGGGTGCTTCTATTGACCCTTTCGGAAAGAAAGGGTGCTTCTATAGACCCTTTCGGAAAGAAAGGGTGCTTCTATAGCCCCTTTCGGAAAGAAAGGGTGCTTCTATAGACCCTTTCGGAAAGAAAGGGTGCCTCTATAGACCCTTTCGGAAAGAAAGGGTGCCTCTATAGACCCTTTCGGAAAGAAAGGGTGCTTCTATAGACCCTTTCGGAAAGAAAGGGTGCTTCTATAGACCCTTTCGGAAAGAAAGGATGCTTCTATAGACCCTTTCGGAAAGAAAGGGTGCTTCTATAGACCCTTTCGGAAAGAAAGGGTGCTTCTATAGACCCTTTCGGAAAGAAAGGGTGCTTCTACAGACCATTGCGGAAAGAAAGGGTGCTTCTGTAGACCCTTTCGGAAAGAAAGGGTGCTTCTATAGACCCTTTCGGAAAGAAAGGGTGCTACTATAGACCCTTTCGGAAAGAAATGGTGCTTCTATAGACCCTTTCGGAAAGAAAGGGTGCTTCTATAGACCCCTTGCGAAAAGAAGGGTGCTTCTATAGACCCTTTCGGAAAAAAAGGGTGCTTCTATAGACCCTTTCGGAAAAAAGGGTGCTTCTATAGACCCTTTCGGAAAGAAAGGGTGCTTCTATAGACCATTGCGGAAAGAAAGGGTGCTTCTAAAGACCCTTTCGGAAAGAAAGGGTGCTTCTATAGACCCTTTCGGATAGAAAGGGTGCTTTTAAGACTCTTTCGAAAACAAAGGGTGCTTTTATAGACCCTTTCGAAAACAAATGGTGCTTTTATAGACCCTTTCGAAAACAAAGGGTGCTTTTATAGACCCTTTCGAAAACAAAGGGTGCTTTTATAGACCATTTTCGAGGAAAATAGTGCTCAACAGTCCTTTCGAAAGGAAAGGGTGTTTCTACAGGCTCTTTCGGAAAGAAAGGGTGCTCCTACAGACCCTTTGGGAAAGAAGGGTTGCTCCTACAGACCCTTTGGAAAAGAATGGGTGCTTCTATAGATCCATTCGGAAATAAAGGGTGCTTCTGTAGACCCTTTCGAAAATAAAGGGTGCTTTTATAGACCCTTTCGAAAATAAAGGGTGCTTTTATAAACCATTTCGAAAATAAAGGGTGTTTTTATAGAACTTTTTCGGAAGGAAAGGGTGCTCGGAATGAATGGGTGCTTCTGTAGACCCTTTCTGAAGATATTATGCTTCTATAGACCCCTTCGGTAAGAAAGAGTGCTTCTTCGCAAAGAAGAGGTGCCTCTATAGGCACTTTCGGAAAGAAATGTGCTTCTATTGACCCTTTCGGAAAGAAAGGGTGCTCCTACATACACTTTCGGAAGGAAAGGGTGCTCCTACAGTCCTTTCGATAGGAAAGTGTGTTCCTACAGATCCTTTCGGAAGGAAAGGATGCTCCAACAGTCCTTTCGATAGGAATGGGTGTTCCTGCAGACCCTTTCGGAAAGAATGAGTGCTCCTACAGACCCTTTAGGAAAGAAATGGTGCTTCTCTAGACCCTTTTGGAAACAAATTGTACTTCTATAGAACATTTTTGAAAGAAATTATGCTTCTATAGACCCTTTCGGTGAGAAAGGGTGCTTCTATAGACCCTTTCGGAAAGAAAGGACACTTCTATAGACCCTTTCGGACCTAAGAAATACCTTTTGCATTCTTGAGATCTACAGACAATGCTCCTTAATTATAAGCTGACGCTATAAACCTCTGAAGCTTTCTTCGGGACTTAGAACACCTCGAAATTTTTCCTCTGGCCTACCGAGATTCTCTGTGTTCTTTTCTGTCCCATAGAAGACTTCTGAGGTCATACAGAAATTTAATCCTAATTACTCTTATAAATCCTTTTTAGGGCCTATAGAGGACCTCGGAGGTCTTTTGCTGGCCTCTGAAGTGATATTGTGGTCTTAAAACACCTAAGAATAATTCCTCAGACCAATAGAAGACCATTGAAGACACAGAGATCTGCAAAAAGTGCGCCTTGATTATAATGCTGGTGTTCAGAAGACCCCCGAAGCCTTCTTCAAATCGTAGGCCCAAATAATACATATACATATTATAATGATGATGTTCAATGGATCTTTGAAGTTTTCTTTTCTAATCTTAGGACACCTCTGAGTTCTTCTGCTGGCCTATATGATTTTCCTTTACAAGATTTCTCGTGTCTTCTTCTTGCGTTAGATTATTACCGGATTCCGTTGTTAACGAACAGAAACCCTCCGATGAATTCGATTAATCTCTAAAAACTTTTTGGCAATAGAACAGCTCAAAAATCTTCCGCTAACCAAAATAAGGCCTTTAGATCTAGTTCTGTCCTATGGAAAAATTCGGAGGCATTTTTCCTGAATATGGTTAACCCAAATATGCTTCTTAGACGTGCAGAAGACCACCAAAATCATATTCAGAGCTACAGAAGAGTCCTAAACTCTTCTGCTGCCACACAGAAGACCTCTGAAGTATGTTTTTGATACAACCGCACTTATGGGTTTTCTAAACGTCCATAAATTATAATACTTACACCCAGAAGACCTCTGATGATCCCCCCAATTTCCCAAAGTAGTCTTCTGACATTAGAACTCTTATCTATCCTCTTTTATATCTATGGAAGAGCTCAGAGGTCTTTCGCTTAACTTTGATTGGATACTATGAACTTAAAACACCTAACAATTCTTCCTCAGACCAATACTTCTCTGAAGTCACAGAGATCAAATCTTAGACCTATGTATATAGTACCTTATCCTATTGGAAATGCCTCTGAAGGTGAACTCTGAGATCTGTTACTGAATTCTGATGTCTTCGTCTGAACGTAGAAACCAAAAACACCCTTTTCAGACCTACTGATGACCCCAAAACACTTCTGATTACACACAGAAGCTCCCGGAAGTTTTCTTAAAGACTTTAGTGTTCTTCTTAAATTTCATGAGGACTTCCTCTTTCCTATTAAGATTTCTGAGCTATTTTGTTAAACTTAGATTGTCTGAAAGTTTCGCAACACGCCTTTCATAGGCAAGTAAGCAAAGGTGATTGACCGAGTCATAGGTTGCTCGGATTCACTACGTCAATTTACGAAAGGTTTCTACAACTATCTGGCCATTGAAGAGACTTCAGTTCCTTCAGTGGTAGTATTCCCATTAAACTTAGTCGCCTTCACAGACTCACAACCTTGCAAGGTTGCGAAGTTGCCCCGATTGAGGAGATCTAGTGTTCCTAATAATGGTGAAGGTTCCCTATTCTTACAGTTAATGGCCTTGACTGCTGACTTGACATGAAGTTGTGACTGACATCCTAGTCTGAGAGCACGGGTTCATCCTAATTGCTAATATCAAGTCAGCTCGGACCCACCGCCATGCTGCTTTATTATTTTATTGTGAGGTTCTGAACATGTATCAGACTTCAGTTCCTCATTAATTTCATTAATGTTGATCGGCTTTACAGATTTACAAACTTGCAAGGTTGCTCTCTTCAATGGTAATCTTCTTACCATACTTGATGGTCGCCGAATACTACGATAAAGACGAATGGTCCGATTGTATTTTATTATTATGTTTGTATGTTTGATCTCCTGTTCAATCTGGATCTAGGGTAGGTAACTGACGCCAGGTTCGTACAATCATCCGCGTACGTTACGATCTCAATGCCGTCTGGAGGGGGCGGAATACAGGAAAGGTAGAGGTTAAACAGTTCCGGAGATATCACCCCTCCTTGGAGAAATACCAGTTTCACTCTACGGGGCTTGGATTTGTTGTCCTGAATTCCACATACGACTGCCGACCACACATATAGTTGATTATCCAACGTTTATGACTTGGCCGGAGGGTTGTCTGCTCGATGTTCTCCAATAGCGTGGAGTGCTTGACAGTATCAATGGCTTTTGATAAGTAAAGCGCCACCATCACTGTTCTATCACACGGCCGCTCCTGGTTGAGTCCTCGACAAATATGTGTGGAGATGGCGTGCAGCACTGATGTCGTGCTGTGCTGCTTACGGAATCCATGCTGATGATCGGCAACTTAATAGCTATCTCCGATACTGGGGAGGACTAAGGCCTCAAGGGCCTTTGCTACGGGCGACAAAAGCGAAATCGGAATGTACGATTCGCCTTTGCTGACATCCTTGCCTGGCTTCAGTAGCGGGACCACCCTGCCCATTTTCCAGACTTCGGGAACAATAAGGGTGGCTAGCGACAGGTTGAGAACTTTAGTGAGATACTCCACTCCCGGCTCATCCAGCTGCTTCAACATTACCATGGAAATTCCGTCAGAGCCCAACGCTTTGGATGATTTAGCGTTCCTGATGGCATTCGCAACATCACTCATTGTAAACTCTGGTGGTTCATCCTCGGCAGGAAGAGATCTAATGCGACGTAAACTCTACTCTTCGCCCTGTCACTCTCGGGTGCTCGACAAACTGTCGATTGAAGTAACTTCCACACCTCTTCGGGTCAGTCAACGTAACGTCGCCAAACGTGACTGAGGTCCTGTCATCCCTCCTTCCGGTGAGGAGAGTGGCTTAACCATTGCCCACAATTTACTTATACCGGCTCCAATGTTGCAACTCTTCAGATGATTTAACCACTTGTTCCACTTATGTTCGCCGACCAGCCCTGTTAACTTCCAGTGTCAGCTCCCTGACTCTGGGGTAGTCGGGGTTGGTTCGACGAAGCTCATCACGCTCATTTGCTAATCCCGTCGCCTCTGCTCGGAAATTTGGTCTTACTTCGGGTATTCGACCAGCAGGTATATGGCGAGCGGCTGTAGCATTGATGTTGTCTCGGAACGTCCTTTCCACTACCCTAACATCAGAAGGATTGGCACATTCTCTGAAGCGGTGATTGGTGAACTCTCTGAAACTCGGCCAATCAGCTTTCCCATGATAAACGAATGTGCGGCGTTCAGAGGTGATGAAATCGGTGGTCTGCTACAGTAGATGTATTGTAACAGTGTAGACTTCTTCGCAGCAGGCTGCTCTTCAGATGACCTTATCCTCTTGAAAATTACTGGTTGTGATTTCGGTTTGATCCACTGTCGACTTACCGCCACTTCCACTTCAGGTTTTCACGAGTGAGGAATCTTTTTTCTCTATCCATCGTCTGTTTCACTTCCATTATCCAGAAGAAAAGTTTAGGAGGCGAGGCAAAATCATCATGGGATCTCTGGGAGTAATCTATGAGAAATATCAATCATCAATAAGAAAATATCTTCTTTAAGACGGTAGAATGATATTTTCCATGTTCAGCCTACTACCTATACCAACTTTAATTAATTCAACCCATGAGTCATGAGTTATCCTGAAATACCCATGTAATTTGCACCACAATTTAAATAAAAGAACTAATTAAAAAATTGTCTAACCCTTGTCAAACCTCCGTTTTTTTCTGTTTGGTAGTGTGTGTGTGAAGGCATTTGCCGATAACTCCCATTCCAGGTTATTCGAGAGTCCTTTAAGGCAACTATCAAAGAAAATTTCGCAAACATTGTCAAAAAAAAGAACGAAGATTGCGAAATCAATAGCATCCTTAATTACCAATACACTCACGTGCTGTCTGGGACATCTGCTGACTAGGCAGGTAGAAAAGATAGGTAGTTGTTAGCAAGGCAAACATAACACACAAATGCAAACAACAACTTCAAAGGAGGAGACTTGGCCACCAAGGCAACATAAATACCGTGGCAACAACTATTTCGTAGGGAGGAAAAATTAGAGAGAGTGTCTTAAGAAATCAGAGCACACCAGGTATGGTTATGTTGTCATCATATTCGCTATGCCTTGCCGTGGCCGTGTATGCTGCAAGCCAAACTGATTGGCAGATGTTCTTCTCTGATGGTCTTTCATTCATTCAATGGATTTCAAAAGCAAACATAAATTACAACAATAACAGTAACAGCATTCTGTTTTGAATTTCTTAAAGAAAAATTACCTTTCCCTTTGATTTGGTTTGCACAGGACATTACCTGGATTTGCAATAAACAACAATAACAACATTTTAAATTAGATCATTTCTTGTATTTTATATGGAAAATCCTCCCATAGAGGTTGTGATGTCCTGTGGAGATAACAAGCTGTTGGTTTATGACAGTGGCCGCGAAGATAAACCAAGGGAGGAGAAGTTAAATGATTTCTAAATTATTTTAAATTATCAAATATTTATGATGTCATGTTACAAGGTAGGAGGGGTCCTTGGAAGGACTCTTTTAGGAGCTTATTATTATTCATATAAAATTTCAAATTTTAAGGAAATGACCTTAAAGAAATTTAATAAAAAGTAAATACAAATATAGGGAAATTTTAGAATTCTGTGTCATAGGTTTCTATTTTTCCCGGAAGAGCCTTGAAAATATTTTGAGAAATCCTACAACGAATTTAAAATCTCCAAAAATATTTCTTTTTATTTAACATTACATAATGTTCCCTCTTATTGTTTGTTCTCTATTATAAGTCTTCCGCCTAATTCCATTTGTCCTATTTTCTCCAACAATTGCATAAGTCCTGACCATATGTAGGCTACCATTTCTTTTGTCTTCTATTGTCCTTTATTTTCAATATCCTTAGAAAATGTTATCGCTGTCATTAAACAAAACAGATATTGACAAATAACTGGTCAGGTGTTAGGTTTGTGGTCAAGATTTTATCCTTGTTTTGTTGTTTTTTTTTCTATTCCTAACTAATGACAAACGAAGGATGTGTCCAGGACAACTAAAAAATAAAATAAATAAATTGAGTATTTAAAGAAATTAAAAAGGAATTGATTCTTATAAAAGAATGTTAAATATTTTGAATAGCAGACAACAATTGGAGCCTAGTTGAATTTGTGGACCGAGCAAATATGTGGAGGTGCTTAAGAAGGCCTTCTTCTAGTCGATAAAATAGCTGAAAATTTTCCTAAGGACATTAAAAACCTTCGAATAGAATTAGTATTTTTGGTGTGATCTGGGGTCGGCCCCTAGATCCCAGAGGTCGCCTATACGTAGGCAGAAAGCCCGTGATGTGTTCTGTGGGTTCGTACAACATTAAAAGACCCCGTAAAAGACTACAAAAAAAATTCAATTCTTGTAGTTGATAGGTGCTCGAAAAAATTCTTTAAAAATCCGCGTTTTGAGGTTGATAGGTTCTTCAAAAAATTCTTTATTTAAATAAAAATTGTTTAAAAATCCAAGTTTTGGTTAAAAAATCCAAGCATTTGAAAGGTGCCTTGTGTCATGCGGGCCCATGCCGCATACTGGGCAGATGTCATGCACGGCGTGATCGATTTCCGCCCAATAAGAGTTTAGGCGACTGCAATATCCTGAGCCTAGTTGAGCCAAAACTACTCTGGTTTGTCGTGGCAGCTGACGCTCCTCACCTGCGATAGATGGGGGATGTACTCCGAGAACTTTATTCACACCATATTTGCTTATGGCCTTAGCAACTGCATCCGTGTGAATACTATTTAAACCTGCTTGATATGCCTGTTGATCTAGGGGTTCTCTCTTATATTGTTGGACCTCCCTCTCTGGAGCATGAATATCCTTCCTGATTTGCCTGAATGTGTCGGGGCCTAGCCAGCAGATGGTGATTGGGATGGTTCTCACGGTAACACCCAAGCAAGTACTGCAACGAAAGCATCTCATTGTGTTTGCTTTACTGGAAGAATCTTTGCCTCCTTATGTAGATGGTCCACTGAAGACTTGAGGAGGCGCCCTGTTGCTGTTCTCAGGGCGGCATTCTGACAGGTTTGAATCTTTTCCCAATTAGTATCACATAATCTCGGGGACCAAACCGAAGCCGCATAGCTTACCACAGACCGACCTGTCGCGTTATATGTGGTCAACAAGGTTTCTTTATTTGCACCCCCAATGCTGCCGGCTAGGGACTTGGGACCTTGTTCCTGCTTTTCAGTTTGTCGCAGATAGCTGTGGCGTGTGCGCATGACCTGAATGCAGTGTCGAATGTGACCCCTAAAATTTTGGGCAGTTTGTGCTTGCAATTCTTCTACTGCCGACCATGACCATTCAATTCTCGCCCCAAACTGCGCTGTGTATGTGGTGAACAGAGTGGCTGTAAATTTTATGGCGGAAATCTGCATATTCCTCGAGTGGAAAAAGGTGGTAAGATCGGTTAAATAGGTGTTCAGTCTCTCACAGATGTCATCAGGGAAGGTACCTGGCGCCAGGATCGTGCAATCATCCGCATACGTTACGATCTCGATGCCGTCTAGAGGGGGGACGGAATACACGAGAGGTAAAGGTTTAACAGTTCCGGAGATATCACCCCACCTTGGGGAACTCCCTGTTTCACTTTACGGGATTTGGGCTTCTTGTTCCTGAATTCCACGTACGGCTGGCGTCCACACATATAATTGACTATCCAACGTTTCAAGCTTGGCCGGAGGGTTGTCTGCTCAATGTCCTCAAACAGTGTGGGGTGCCTGACGGTATCAAAAGCTTTTGAAAAGACAAGCGCCACCATCACTGTTCTATCACACGGCGGTCTCTGGTTGAGTCCTTGACAAATATATGTATGTGGTAATGGCGTGCAGCGCTGTTGTCGTGCTGTGCTGCTTACGGAATCCATGCTGATGATCGGCAACTTGATAGCTATCTCTGATACTGGGGATGACTAGGGCCCCAAGGGTCTTTACTACGGGCGACAAAAGCGAAATCGGCCTGTACGATTCACTATTGCTGGCACCCTTGTCGGGCTTCTGTAGTGGGACCACCCTGCCCATTTTCCAGACCTCGGGAACAATGAGGGTGGCTAGTGATAAGTTGAGAACTTTAGTGAGATACTCCACTCCCGGCTCATCCAGCTGCTTCAGCATTACCATGGAGATTCCATTAGGACCCAACGCTTTGGATGATTTAGCATTCCTGATGGCATTGGCAACATCATCCATTGTAAACTGTGGTGGTTCATCCTCACCAGAAAGAGATCTAATGCGAGATCTCTTCGCCCTGTCACTCTAGGGGTGCTCGACAAACTGTCGATTGAAATAACTTGCGCACCTCTTCGGGACAGTCAACGTAACGTCGCCAAACGTAACTGAGGTTCTATCTTCCCTTCTTCCAGGGTTCGTGAGTGACTTTACCGTAGCCCACAATTCACCTATACCGGTTCCAATGTTGCAAATCTTCAGAAGATTTAACCACTTGCTCCGCTTATGCTCGCCGACCAGCCTCTTAACCTCCAGTGTCAGTTCCCTGACTCTGGGGTCATTGGGGTTGGCTCGACGAAGCTCATCACGCTCATTTGCTAATCCGGTCGCCTCTACTGGGAAGTTTGGTCTTACTTCGGGCATTAGACCAGCAGGGATATGGTGAGCGGCTGCAGCAGTGATGATGTCTCGGAACGTCCTTTCCACTACCCGAACATCAGAAGGATTGGACAGTTCTCTGATGCGGTGATTGGTGAACTCTTGGAAACTAGGCCAATCAGTTTTCTTGTGATTAACGAATGAGCAGCGTTCAGATGTGATAAAATCGGGTGGTCTGCTAATGGAGACAATGGAGATGGTCTGATCCAAGAAAAATGACGGGTTGCCAGGCAACGTCATTTGTCAGACCAGGTGACACGATGGTTATTCCTGGCGAACTGTGACACTCTCCTCAAATTCTGGTACGTGCGTCCTCATTGACCGTGCAAAACGTAGAGCTATCAATCTGCTCAGCCAGCGCTGTACACCTCAGGTCGTTTCCGAGTGCCGAATGCCACATCTCATGATGCGCATTTAAGTCCCCCAGGACCAGACGATTATGACCTTCCAAAAGCGGGCTAATGTCGGGCTCGTAAGCCGAGAAACAGCTATTTCTCTGCAGGATGTATGCGTTCAGCAACTCTATCTCGGCAGTTCCACACGTGACTGCTAGCCCCATACATTCCATGTACGGGTCATTAGAGACATTAGGTCTGTATTGGACAGACTGGTGCAACAGGAAAGCTAATCTCCCTCCTCCACTTCTGGTGCGATCCTTCCTTAGCACATTTTAACCATCACAATATTGTATGCTACAGTTGATGTTGAGCTTGGTTTCTTGCACCGCAGCGACCTTGATATTCCTCCGACTCATGAAATCTACTATTTCCTCGATCTTACATCGGAGTCCATTGCAATTAAATTGCAAAAAGGATGCATTTTCCGGGATTGGGACAACAACGGCTGATGTTAAAGGATGCATGCGCTGTTGTTGTCGAGGGGAGTCTCATAATCAGACGACGAGGGAGTTTCGTAACCGGATGACGACTCACTGGGGACTGTATTCACGCAGCATGCAGCAACATAGTCCCTGTCGTAGTCCCTCCCGCGGACAAGTCCAGAGCAACCCCTTAGATGCACCCACTCCTGACATCTATAGCATCTCACCGAAGTTTGGATGTGGGTGAAGATGCGGATGTGGTAAACCGATCACAAATATATTGGTCCTGGGTTTTCCTCCGTCCCGGCCCGGACCAAAAGAATTTGGAGCAAGCATCCCGGGATATGCTGCTCCCAGAAAAAAACGAAACAAATACAAACACATGTACACTGAGGTGGCAGCCGCTGGCCGGAACGTTGATGTTGTGTGGTTCCGGGTCAATCCGGTACGAAAGAACCCGCTGCCGTGGAATTGAAAATAGAAGTATTTGGAGTTCTTACTTAGGTCAGCAGAGGATCATAGAGGTGCTTCACAAATCCGATGCATTAATTTGCCTCTCAATTAATTCTGAAAGGACTTCTAAAAGACTTCGGTTTAAGAGCTTTAGAAATCCTCGCGATCTATGAAATCAATATGTACCAATACTTAAAACAACCTCTGATACATAATACAGATCTCACAAATGTTGTGTTGACCTATAAAAAACTCAGATATCTTCACTTGACTAAAAAACTATCCTAGATCATTATTGGAATATTCGAAATCAATTTAGAATATAAACCTTAAAAGGGAGGATTCTTAGGCAATCCACTGAAATTTTTAAATATTCTACACCCCTAAAAACGATTTCTGAGATTTTTTGAGGACCCAAAGGATGCCTTAGGCTGAAAGAAGTTTTGTACTTTAAAACAATCAAAAAAAACTGTAAACTGTAAATGTAGATGGAGGTCTTCTTGAACTACTGGCGATGTCATAAAATATTTTTTTTGGTCTTTTAAGATCATTCGAAACATTTTATGGGTCAGTAAAAGAGTGTAGAGAGTTACGTTGCGTGGTTAAAAACATAAGTGCCCTTTAATTTATAGCTCTTTATCATACAACAATAGCTTCCTTAGAATGTCCAGGGCAATGGCTAAGCTAAACTAAACTGTTCTCTAAGGCAATTTACTGAGGTATAGGATGTCGATGAGGTATTTAATGTCATGTAGAAGACCTTTAAGGGCCTATACAAGACTTCAACGGACTGTTTTGGATCTGAGGTTTCTTTGGATCTATATGCCTCTGATGGTCACCGGCTTCTCAGTCAAGCCTTATTAATCATGTAGCTAAGAGAAATCTAATAGAAAAATCATGTAGCTTTGGTACCTTTAAATTTGAAAACCTTATTTAAGCTCAGTTGTATCTTTTTTAGAACTCAGACAAAAGCTAAATCAAGAAAAAAGTGAATGTTTCATTTTACAAAAGAATACAAATTTCTTTAAATTAGATCCTAACTGCACTAAATCAACACGACACAGAGTACATATGACATATCCCAGCAAACATTTTCAAAAGAAAATGCAATAGATATTTGTTGTATGAGACGAAGTGACAAGACATATGGGTCAATCTTTAAAAATAACAATTGGCCTTTTATACGAAGTTCTGGTGATCTTCAACGAAATGATTTACCGGATTTCTATTTGACATTAATGATGTCTACTATGAAAAGACCCCGAAAATGGAAAATAATAAAAAAACAGAGAGATGAAATTGGAAATCAATAGATAGACCTTCCCAAGAGTTCTTTTATAGACAAAAGACCTGCCAAAGAGGTCTTCTGTCGATGGATGTCCTTGCCAAGAGGTCTTCTGTAGATGGAAGGCCTTCCCAAGAGATCTTCTACAGATGGAAGACCACCCCCAAAGGTCTTCTATAGATGGAGGACCTTCCCAAGAGGTCTTTTAAGATCAAAAGACCTGCACAAGAGGTCTTCTGTAGATGGAAAATATTCCAAAGAATCCTTCTATAGTCAAAAAAACTTGCGCAAGCGATCTTCTGTAGATGTAAGACCTTACCAAGAAGACTTCTGTAGATGGAAGAACTTTCAAAATATCTGCTCAAGAAGTCTTGTGTAGATAGAAGACTTTTCCAAGATGTCTTCTATTGTCCAAAGAAGTGTGCAAGAGGTTTCCGTAGATGAAAGACTTTTCCTATAGGTCTTCTAAGGTTAAAATACCTGCACAAGATGTCTTCTATAGTCTAAAAAACTGCGCAAGAGGTCTTCTGTATTTGGAAGACCTTCCCAAGAGGGCGTCTATAGATGAAAAAACTTCACAAGAGGACTTTTATTTTCAAAACACCTGCTCAAGAGTTGTTCTGTAGATAGAAGAAGTTCTTATAAGGTCTTCTGTAGATGGAAGAGCTTCCCCAAAGGTCTTCTGTCGATGGAAAACCTTCCCAAGAGGTCTTTTGTAGAAGGAAAACCTTCCAAAGAAACCTTCTGTAGTCAAAAAACCTGCACAAGCGGTCTTCTGTAGATGAAAGATCTTACCAAGAGGATTTCTGTAGATGGAAGAACTTCCCAAGAGGTCTTCTATTTTTAAAAGACCTACAAAAGAGGTCTTCTGTAGATGTAAGACCTTGTCATGAGGTCTTCTGTAGATGTAAGACCTTACCAAAAGGACTTCTGTAGATGGAAGAACTTTCAAACGATCTGCTCAAGAGGACTTCTGTAGATGGAAGAACTTTCAAACGATCTGCTCAAGAGGTCTAGTGTAGACAGAAGACTTTCCCAAGATGTCTTCTATAGTCCAAAGAAGTTTGCAAGAGGGTTTCCGTAGATGAAAGACTTTTCCAATAGGTCTTCTAAGGTTAAAATACCTGCACAAGAGGTCTTCTATAGTCTAAAAAAACTGCGCACGAGGTCTTCTGTAGATGGAAGACCTACCCAAGAGGTCGTCTATAGATGAAAAAACTTCCCAAGAGGACTTTTATTTTCAAAACACCTGCTCAAGAGTTGTCCTGTAGATAGAAGAATTTCCTATGAGGTCTTCTGTAGATGGAAGACCATCCCCAAAGGTATTCTATAGATGGAAGACCTTCCCCAAAGATCTTCTATAGATGGAAGACCTTCCCAAAAGGTCTTCTAAGGTCAAAAGACCTGCATAAGAGGTCTTCTGTAGATGGAAAACTTTCCCAAGAATCCTTCTATAGTCAAAAAATGTGCGCAAGCGGTCTTCTGTAGATGAAAGACCTTACCAAGAGGACTTCTGTAGATTTAAGAACTTCCCAAGAGATCTTCTATTTTTGAAAGACCTACAAAAGAGGTCTTCTGTAGATGTAAGACCTTGTCAAGAGGCCTTCTGTCAATGGAATACCTTCCCAAGAGGTCCTCTATAGATGGAATACCTTCCCAGATGTCTTCTATTTCCGAAAGGCCTGCTCAAGTGGTATTCTGTACATGGAAACGTTCGCAAGAGGGAAAGTCGAAACTCCTCAAAATACCTACATCCATATCCAGTCCTAGAAAGCGCGCAGCTTCGACTTCATGTATTCAAAGTGATTCGGGTGTCAGGTCTGTTGAATTTGCAGGATATACGAATAGATGCCGTGTGAAGTGCGACAATTGGACATATTTAGGAGGCATATCTGTGATTCCAGGATTCAGGAGGGGGATGTAGATGTTTAGGTACATAAAACCACCAAAGCAAAGTTGAGATAACATCGATCTGGATACTCTAGAAATGACATTTTAGCGTCGATTATGGATGGAGCCCCCATCAAGAACAATACTTTCAGAGAGGGTCTATAGAAGCAATCTTCCTTTCGGAGAGGGTCTATTGAAGCACCCTTCCTTTCGGAGAGGGTCTATAGAAGCACCCTTCCTTTCGGAGAGGGTCTATAGAGGCACCCTTCCTTTCGGAGAGGGTGTACAGAAGCACCCTTCCTTTCAGAGAGGGACTATAGAAGCACCCATCCTTTCAGAGAGGGTCTATAGAAGCACCCCTTTTGAGAATAAGGGTCTATAGAAGCACCATACTTTCAGAGAGGGTCTATAGAAGCACCATACTTTCAGAGAGGGTCTATAGAAGCACCATTCCTTTCAGAGAGGGTGTATAAAAGCACCCATCCTTTCAGAGAGGATCCATAAAATAACCCTTCCTTTCAGAGAGGGTGTATAGAAGCACCCTACCTTTCAGAGAGGGTCTATAGAAGCACCATTCCTTTCAGATAGGGTCTATAGAAGCACCCTTCCTTTCAGAGAAGGTCTATAGAAGCACCCTTCCTTTCAGAGAAGGTCTATAGAAGCACCCCTTTTGAGAGTAAGGGTCTATAGAAGCACCCTTTCTGAATGTAAGGGTCTATAGCAGCACCCTTTCTGAAATTAAGGGTCTATAGAAGCACCCTTTCTGAAAGTATGGGTCTATAGAAGCACCCTTTCTGAAAATAAGGGTCTAAATAAGCACCCTTTCTGAAAGTAAGCGTCTATAGAAGTAAGGGTCTGAATAAGCACCCTTTCTGAATGTAAGGGTCTGAATAAGCACCCTTTCTGAATGTAAGGGTCTGAATAAGCACCCTTTCTGAATGTAAGGGTCTGAATAAGCACCCTTTCTGAATGTAAGGGTCTGAATAAGTCCCCTTTCTGAATTTAAGGGTCTGAATAAGCACCCTTTCTGAATGTAAGGGGTCTGAATAAGCGCCTTTTCTTAATGTAAGGGTCTGAAAAAGCACCCTTTCTGAATGTAAGGGTCTGAATAAGCACCCTTTCTGAATGTAAGGGTCTGAATAAGCACCCTTTCTGAATGTAAGGGTCTGAATAAGCAACCTTTCTGAATGTAAGGGTCTGAATAAGCACCCTTTCTGAATATAACGGTCTGAATAAGCACCCTTTCTGAATGTAAGGGTCTGAATAAGCACCCATTCTTAATGTAAGGGTCTGAAAAAGCACCCTTTCTGAAAGGAAGGGTCTATAGAAGCACCCTTTCTGAAAGCAAAGTGTGTAGAAGCACCCTTCCTGAAAGTAAGTGTCTAAAGAAGCACCCTTCCTCAAAGTAGGTGTCTATGGAAGCATTCTTCCTTTCAGAGAGGGTCTATAGAAGTACTCTTCCTTTAAGAGAGGATCTATAGAGACACCCTTCCTTTCAGAGATTCTATAGAAGCACCTTTCTTTTCTCAGAGTGTCTATCGAAGCACCTTTTCTGAAAGTAAGGGTCTATAGAAGCACCCTTTCTGAAAGTAAGGGTCTATAGAAGCACCCTTTCTGAAAGTAAGGGTCTATAGAAGCACCCTTTCTGAAAGTAAGGGTCTATAGAAGCACCCCTTCTGAAAGTAAGGGTCTGAATAAGCACCCTTTCTAAAAGTAAGGGTCTATAGAAGCACCCTTTCTGAAAGTAAGGGTCTATAGAAACACCCTTTCTGAAAGTAAGGGTCTATAGAAGCACCCTTTCTGAAAGTAAGGGTCTATAGAAGCACCCTTTCTGAAAGTAAGGGTCTATAGAAGCACCCTTTCTGAAAGTAAGGGCCTATAGAAGCACCCTTTCTGAAAGTAAGGGTCTATAGAAGCACCCTTTCTGAAAGTAAGGGTCTATAGAAGCACCCTTTCTGAAAGTAAGGGTCTATAGAAGCACCCTTTCTGAAAGTAAGGGTCTATAGAAGCACCCTTTCTGAAAGTAAGGGTCTATAGAAGCACCCTTTCTGAAAGTAAGGGTCTATAGAAGCACCCTTTCTGAAAGTAAGGGTCTATAGAAGCACCCTTTCTGAAAGTAAGGGTCTATAGAAGCACCCTTTCTGAAAGTAAGGGTCTATAGAAGCACCCTTTCTGAAAGTAAGGGTCTATAGAAGCACCCTTTCTGAAAGTAAGGGTCTATAGAAGCACCCTTTCTGAAAGTAAGGGTCTATAGAAGCACCCTTTCTGAAAGTAAGAGTCTATAGAAGCACCCTTTCTGAAAGTAAGGGTCTATAGAAGCACCCTTTCTGAAAGTAAGGGTCTATAGAAGCACCCTTTCTGAAAGTAAGGGTCTATAGAAGCACCCTTTCTGAAAGTAAGGGTCTATAGAAGCACATTTTCTGAAAGTAAGGGTCTATAGAAACACCCTTTCTGAAAGTAAGGGTCTATAGAAACAGCATTTCTGAAAGTAATGATCTATGGAAGCACCCTTTCTGAAAGTAAGGTTCTATAGAAGCACCCTTCCTTTCAGAGAGGGTCTATTGAAGCACCCTTTCTGAAAGTAAGGGTCTTTAGAAGCAACCTTTCTGAAAGTAAGGGTCTACAGAAGCACCCTTTCTGAAAGTAAGGGTCTATAGAAACAGCATTTCTGAAAGTAATGATCTATGGAAGCACCCTTTCTGAAAGTAAGGTTCTATAGAAGCACCCTTCCTTTCAGAGAGGGTCTATTGAAGCACCCTTTCTGAAAGTAAGGTCCTATAGAAAAACCCTTTCCGAAAGTAAGGTCCTTTAGAAGAACCCTTTCTGAAAGTAAGGGTCTATTGAAGCACCCTTTCTGAAAGTAAGGTCCTATAGAAACACCCTTTCCGAAAGTAAGGTCCTTTAGAAGCACCCTTTCTGAATGTAAGGGTCTATAGAAGCACCCTTTCTGAATGTAAGGGTATATAGAAGCACCCTTTCTGAATGTAAGGGCCTATAAAAGCACTCTTTCTGAAAGTAAGGGCCTATAAAAGCACCCTTTCTGAAAGTTAGGGTATATAAAAGCACCCTTTCTGAAAGTAAGGGTCTATAGAAGCACCCTTTCCGAAAGTAAGGGTCTATAGAAGCACCCTTTCTGAAAGTAAAGGTCTATAGAAGCACCCTTTCCGAAAGTAAGGGTCTATAGAAGCACCCTTTCTGAAAGTAAGGGTCTATAGAAGCACCCTTTCTGAAAGTAAGGGTCTATAGAAGCACCCTTTCTGAAAGTAAGGGTCTATAGAAGCACCCTTTCTGAAAGTAAGGGTCTATAGAAGCACCCTTTCTGAAAGTAAGGGTCTATAGAAGCACCCTTTCTAAAAGTAATTGTCTGCATAAGCACCCTTTCTGAAGGCAAGGGTCTAAATAAGCACCCTTTCTGAAGGCAAGGGTCCGTAGTAGCACCCTTTCTGAAAGTAATGGTCTTTAGAAGCACCCTTTCTGAATGTAAGGGTCTATAGAAGCACCCTTTCTGAAAGTAAGGGTCTTTAGAAGCACCCTTTCTGAAAGTAAGGGTCTTTAGAAGCACCCTTTCTGAAAGTAAGGGTCTTTAGAAGCACCCTTTCTGAAAGTAAGGGTCTTTAGAAGCACCCTTTCTGAAAGTAAGGGTCTTTAGAAGCACCCTTTCTGAAAGTAAGGGTCTTTAGAAGCACCCTTTCTGAAAGTAAGGGTCTATAGAAGCACCCTTTCTGAAAGTAAGTGCCTATAGAAGCACCCTTTCTGAAAGTAAGTGTCTATAGAAGCACCCTTTCTGAAAGTAAGTGTCTATAGAAGCACCCTTTCTGAAAGTAAGGGTCTATAGAAGCATCCTTTCTGAAAGTAAGGGTCTATAGAAGCCCCCTGTCTGAAAGTAAGTGTCTATAGAAGCACCCTTTCTGAAAGTAAGTGTCTATAGAAGCACCCTTTCTGAAAGTAAGGGTCTATAGAAGCACCCTTTCTGAAAGTAAGGGTCTATAGAAGCACCCTTTCTGAAAGTAAGGGTCTATAGAGTCACCCTTTCTGAAAGAAAGTGTCTATAGAAGCACCCTTTCTGAAAGTAAGGGTCTATAGAAGCACCCTTTCTGAAAGTAAGTGTCTATAGAAGCACCCTTTCTGAAAGTAAGGGTCTAAAGAAGCACTCTTTCTGAAAGTAAGGGTCTATAGAAGCACCCTTTCTGAAAGTAAGTGCCTATAGAAGCACCCTTTCTGAAAGTAAGGGTCTATAGAAGCACCCTTTCTGAAAGTAAGGGTCTATAGAAGCACCCTTTCTGAAAGTAAGGGTCTATAGAAGCACCCTTTCTGAAAGTAATGGTCTATAGAAGCACCCTTTCTGAAAGTAAGGGTCTATAGAAGCACCCTTTCTGAAAGTAAGGGTCTATAGAAGCACCCTTTCTGAAAGTAGGTGTCTATAGAAGCACCCTTTCTGAAAGTAAGGGTCTATAGAAGTACCCTTTCTGAAAGTAAGGGTCTATAGAAGCACCCTTTCTGAAAGTAAGGTTCTTTAGAAGCACCCTTTCTGAAAGTAAGGGTCTATAGAAGCACCATTTCTGAAAGTAAGGGTCTATAGAAGCACCCTTTCTGAAAGTAAGGGTCTATAGAAGCACCCTTTCTGAAAGTAAGTGTCTATAGAGTCACCCTTTCTGAAATAAAGTGTCTATAGAAGCACCCTTTCTGAAAGTAAGTGTCTATAGAAGCACCCTTTCTGAAAGTAAGGGTCTATAGAAGCACCCTTTCTGAAAGTAAGGGTCTATAGAAGCACCCTTTCTGAAAGTAAGGGTCTATAGAAGCACCCTTTCTGAAAGTAAGGGTCTATAGAAGCACCCTTTCTGAAAGTAGGTGTCTATAGAAGCACCCTTTCTGAAAGTAAGGGTCTATAGAAGCACCCTTTCTGAAAGTAAGTGTCTATAGAAGCACCCTTTCTGAAAGTAAGTGTCTAAAGAAGCACCCTTTCTGAAAGTAAGTGTCTATAGAAGCACCCTTTCTGAAATTAAGGGTCTATAGAAGCCCCTTTCTGAAAGTAAGTGTCTATAGAAGCACCCTTTCTGAAAGTGTCTATAGAAGCACCCTTTCTGAAAGTAAGTGTCTATAGAAGCACCCTTTCTGAAAGTAAGTGTCTATAGAAGCACCCTTTCTGAAAGTAAGTGTCTATAGAAGCACCCTTTCTGAAAGTAAGTGTCTATAGAAGCACCCTTTCTGAAAGTAAGGGTCTATAGAAGCAACCTTTCTGAAAGTAAGGGTCTATAGAAGCACCCTTTCTGAAAGCAAGGGTCTTTAGAAGCACCCTTTCTGAAAGTAAGGGTATATAGAAGCACCCTTTCTGAAAATAAGGGTCTATAGAAGCATCCTTTCTGAAAGTAAGGGTCTATAGAAGCACCCTTTCTGAAAATAAGGGTCTATAGAAGCATCCTTTCTGAATGTAAGAGTCTATAGAAGCACCCTTTCTGAAAGTAAGGGTATATAGAAGCACCCTTTCCGAAAGTAAGTGTCTATAGAAGCACCCTTTCTGAATGTAAGTGTTCATAGAAGCACCCTTTCTGATAGTAAGGGTCCATAGAAGCAGCCTTTCTTTAAGAAAGAGTCTATGTAAGGGTGCTTCAGAAAAGCTCAATAGAAACACGCTTTTTTCCGAAAAGGTCTATAGAAAGTCCAAAGTATACCAAGCATAAGAACATAAGTCCAACTGCTGTGAAGCCCGAGACCATTTGGGTTGGGTTTTTGCTGGGTCCTTGGTATTTTGCTGGGTTATTTTCTCATCTTATGTTAAAATTGTCAACAATATGTAGTTTGCAGATCTTGATATGTATGTGTGCAAGCAGATAAACACACATAGAACAGGCACACACAATATAAAGTGGCAAAAAGAAATGAAACGCCAGAAATGACATTGCATCACTGCAAACTGTCAACACAGAAGCAACACAGAAAACGGAAACACAACGGCCTGGCCTTTGTCAACTCTGAAAGAAAAGAAAGAAAAAGAAACAAACGAAATATCAAAGCAATAATAGTTATGTATGAATGTACTTACATATGTATGTGAGTTTGTCTGTGTGTTTGAGATTTTGCCACAATCTTTGCATTTTTCATTTCGAGATGAACAAATTTTCCCAACCAAAAAAAAAAAAAAAAAACAACAACAAACATCCTGACAATCTAGCAATGTTGAGTGTATGTTGCAATGTATGCCGAGAGCAAAGTGAAAGGACCACAAGTTCATTGTTGGTACACTTCAAAGGCGACATTGCTTGGCATATGGAATTACAAAAACAAGATGAATTGAAACTTGGAATTGTGGGTTTGTTTCTTAGGATCATCTCATCTACAAAAAAGAAGAAAACAATTCATTAACACTCTTGGAAAAGCTTTTGTTAGTTTCAGGATGATGTTTCAATTTAAAGGCAGCTCAATAGGTTCTCCACAAATTGGGCAAGCTTAGGGATTGCGACTAAAATACAAGGCCTTAACCTTGCCATTCCTTCTTATGGCTTAAATTTATTGCCCCCATTTCGCTATTATTCTTTTTACAGGATTTGTCTCAATAACTAATGCAATTAGCACGGCATTACAATATAATTCCATAACAAAATCCTGTTGCAAGGCTTCCTCCACCTCCCTTCCCACAGCCAAAAGCAAATAGGATAGGAAGAAGAAACTCGTATAAAATTAAATACCCAAAGATATGGAGATTTGTAAACGAGGAAAAAGAAACGACAAAAGTCAAGTAGCCGTGACATCATCATAATCTTCTTAACTACCACGCAGGAAGTGCAGATCTGGTGGGTTAGGGACGGGGGCCAACAGACCACCAACACACACATTCTTCACCCAATTCTACGATACTCCTCTGTACATCTGTTCACCACTTAGCGACATAAGAAAGTTTATTTTTTATCTTTCTTTCCATTCTTCCTCTTCTTACTTCCCATCACATCTCTTATCTTTTTCGTTTGGTTGATATCCTGGCAAAGTAGCTTCTCCGCTCCTTCTTACTGTTGCAAATAAATTTCAATTTAATACGCTGTTGCAACAATATGACGCTTGATTAATTAAGGATTTGTAACAAAATTAAGTTACATTCTTCTTCTTGTTGTCCAGTTGCCAACACCGTCAAGGATAAGATGGAATGATGGTAAGTAGATTCCTTAAAGAAAAAAAAAACACGAATAAGAACATGAACATTACAAGAATGATGATGATGATAAGTGGCACTGTGAAGAGAGGGATAAGCTTTTAACAGGCAGAGATTTGTTAAAAGGAAACCCAAAAAAAAAAAACAGAGGGCGTCTTGTCACGCCTTGAAAAATAATTTTTAGAAACTCGATTTTGAAAAAAAAAATGTTTTTTTAAAAATCCACGCCTTGAAAAATAATTTTTAGAAACTCGATTTTGAAAAAAAAAATGTTTTTTTAAAAATCCACGCCTTGAAAAATAATTTTTAGAAACTCAATTTTGGAAAAAAATATTTTTTAAAAAATCCACGCCTTGAAAAATAATTTTTCGAAACTCAATTTTGGAAAAAAATATTTTTAAAAAAATCCACGCCTTGAAAAATAATTTTTCGAAACTCAATTTTGGAAAAAAATATTTTTTAAAAAATCCACGCCTTGAAAAATAATTTTTCGAAACTCAATTTTGGAAAAAAATATTTTTTAAAAAATCCACGCCTTGAAAAATAATTTTTCGAAACTCAATTTTGGAAAAAAATATTTTTTAAAAAATCCACGCCTTGAAAAATAATTTTTCGAAACTCAATTTTGGAAAAAAATATTTTTTAAAAAATCCACGCCTTGAAAAATAATTTTTCGAAACTCAATTTTGGAAAAAAATATTTTTTAAAAAATCCACGCCTTGAAAAATAATTTTTCGAAACTCAATTTTGGAAAAAAATATTTTTTAAAAAATCCACGCCTTGAAAAATAATTTTTAGAAACTCAATTTTGGAAAAAAATATTTTTTAAAAAATCCACGCCTTGAAAAATAATTTTTAGAAACTCAATTTTGGAAAAAAATATTTTTTAAAAAATCCACGACTGGAAAAATAATTTTCAGAAACTCAATTTTGGAAAAAAATATTTTTTAAAAAATCCACGCCTTGAAAAATAATTTTTAGAAACTCAATTTTGGAAAAAAATATTTTTTAAAAAATCCACGCCTTGAAAAATAATTTTTAGAAACTCAATTTTGGAATCAAATATTTTCTAAAAAATCCACGCCTTGAAAAATAATTTTTAGAAACTCAATTTTGGAAACAATAATTTTTAAAAAATCCACGCCTTGAAAAATAATTTTTAGAAACGCAATTTTGGAAAAAAAAATTTTTAAAAAATCCCCGCCTTGAAAAATAATTTTTAGAAACTCAATTTTGGAAAAAATATTTTTTACAAAATCCCCGCCTTGAAAAATAATTTTTAGAAACTCAATTTTGGAAAAAAATATTTTTTAAAAAATCCACGCCTTGAAAAATAATTTTTAGAAACTCAATTTTGGAAAAAAATATTTTTTTAAAAAATCCACGCCTTGAAAAATAATTTTTAGAAACTCAATTTTGGAAAAAAGTATTTTTTAAAAAATCCACGCCTTGAAAAATATTTTTTAGAAACTCAATTTTGGAAAAAAGTATTTTTTAAAAAATCCACGCCTTGAAAAATAATTTTTAGAAACTCAATTTTGGAAAAAAAATATTTTTAAAAAATCCACGCCTTGAAAAATGTTTTTTAGAAACTCAATTTTGGTAAAAAATATTTTTTAAAAAATCCACGCCTTGAAAAATAATTTTTAGAAACTCAATTTTGGAAAAAAAATATTTTTAAAAAATCCACGCCTTGAAAAATGTTTTTTAGAAACTCAATTTTGGTAAAAAATATTTTTTAAAAAATCCACGCCTTGAAAAATGTTTTTTAGAAACTAAATTTTGGTAAAAAATATTTTTTAAAAAACCCACGCCTTGAAAAATGTTTTTTAGAAACTCAATTTTGGTAAAAAATTTTTTTAAAAAATCCACGCCTTGAAAAATGTTTTTTAGAAACTCAATTTTGGTAAAAAATTTTTTTTAAAAAATCCACACCTTGAAAAATGTTTTTTAGAAACTCAATTTTGGTAAAAAATATTTTTTAAAAAATCCACGCCTTGAAAAATATTTTTTAGAAACTCAATTTTGGTAAAAAATATTTTTTAAAAAATCCACGCCTTGAAAAATGTTTTTTAGAAACTCAATTTTGGAAAAAAATATTTTTTAAAAAATCCACGCATTGAAAAATAATTTTTAGAAACTCGATTTTGGAAAAAAATATTTTTTAAAAAATCCACGCCTTGAAAAATAATTTTTAGAAACTCAATTTTGGAAAAAAATATTTTTTAAAAAATCCACGCCTTGAAAAATAATTTTTAGAAACTCAATTTTGGAAAAAAAAATTAAAAAATCCACGCCTTGAAAAATAATTTTTAGAAACTCAATTTTGGAAAAAAATATTTTTTAAAAAATCCACGCCTTGAAAAATAATTTTTAGAAACTCAATTTTGGAAAAAAAAATTAAAAAATCCACGCCTTGAAAAATAATTTTTAGAAACTCAATTTTGGAAAAAAATATTTTTTAAAAAATCCACGCCTTGAAAAATAATTTTTAGAAACTCAATTTTGGAAAAAAATATTTTTTAAAAAATCCACGCCATGAAAAATAATTTTTAGAAACTCAATTTTGGAAAAAAATATTTTTTAAAAAATCCACGCCTTGAAAAATAATTTTTAGAAACTCAATTTTGGAAAAAAATATTTTTTAAAAAATCCACGACTTGAAAAATAATTTTTAGGAACTCAATTTTGGAAAAAAATATTTTTTAAAAAATCCACGCCTTGAAAAATAATTTATAGAAACTCAATTCTGGAAAAAAATATTTTTTAAAAAATCCACGCCTTGAAAGATAATTTTTAGAAACTCAATTTTGGAAAAAAATATTTTTTAAAAAATCCACGCCTTGAAAGATAATTTTTAGAAACTCAATTTTGGAAAAAAAATTTTTTTTAAATACACGTTTCGAAAAATAATTTTTAGAAACTCAATTTTGGAAAAAAATATTTTTTAAAAAATCCACGCCTTGAAAAATAATTTTTAGAAACTCGATTTTGGAAAAATATTTTTTAAAAAAATCCACGCCTTGAAAAATTATTTTTAGAAACTCAATTTTGGAAAAAAATATTTTTTAAGAAATCCACGCCTTGAAAGATAATTTTTAGAAACTCAATTTTGGAAAAAAATATTTTTTAAAAAATCCACGCCTTGAAAGATAATTTTTAGAAACTCAATTTTGGAATTTTTTTTTTTTAAATACACGTTTCGAAAAATAATTTTTAGAAACTCAATTTTGGAAAAAAATATTTTTTAAAAAATCCACGCCTTGAAAAATAATTTTTAGAAACTCGATTTTGGAAAAATATTTTTTAAAAAAATCCACGCCTTGAAAAATAATTTTTAGAAACTCGATTTTGGAAAAATATTTTTTAAAAAAATCCACGCCTTGAAAAATAATTTTTAGAAACTCAATTTTGGAAAAAAATATTTTTTAAAAAATCCACGCCTTGAAAAATAATTTTTAGAAACTCAATTTTGGAAAAAAATATTTTTTAAAAAATCCACGCCTTGAAAAATAATTTTTAGAAACTCAATTTTGGAAAAAAATATTTTTTAAAAAATCCACGCCTTGAAAAATAATTTTTAGAAACTCAATTTTGGAAAAAAATATTTTTTAAAAAATCCACGCCTTGAAAAATAATTTTTAGAAACTCAATTTTGGAAAAAAATATTTTTTAAAAAATCCACGCCTTGAAAAATAATTTTTAGAAACTCAATTTTGGAAAAAAATATTTTTTAAAAAATCCACGCCTTAAAAAATAATTATTAGAAACTCAATTTTGGAAAAAAATATTTTTTAAAAAATCCACGCCTTGAAAAATAATTTTTAGAAACTCAATTTTGGAAAAAAATATTTTTTAAAAAATCCACGCCTTGAAAAATAATTTTTAGAAACTCAATTTTGGAAAAAAATATTTTTTAAAAAATCCACGCCTTGAAAAATAATTTTTAGAAACTCAATTTTGGTAAAAAATATTTTTTAAAAAATCCACGCCTTGAAAAATGTTTTTTAGAAAGTCAATTTTGGAAAAAAAAATAATTTTTAAAAAATTCACGCCTTGAAAAATAATTTTTAGAAACTCAATTTTGGAAAAAAATATTTTTTAAAACATCCACGCCTTGAAAAGTTATTTTTAGAAACTCAATTTTGGAAAAAAATTTTTTTTAAAAAATCCACGCCTTGAAAAATAATTTTTAGAAACTCAATTTTGGAAAAAAATATTTTTTAAAAAATCCACGCCTTGAAAAATAATTTTTAGAAACTCAATTTTGGTAAAAAATATTTTTTAAAAAATCCACGCCTTGAAAAATGTTTTTTAGAAAGTCAATTTTGGAAAAAAAAATAATTTTTAAAAAATTCACGCCTTGAAAAATAATTTTTAGAAACTCAATTTTGGAAAAAAATGTTTTTTAAAAAATCCACGCCTTGAAAAGTTATTTTTAGAAACTCAATTTTGGAAAAAAATTTTTTTTAAAAAGTCCACGCCTTGAAACATATTTTTTGGAGACTCAATTTTGGAAAAAAATAATTTTTAAAAAATCCACGCCTTGAAAAATAATTTTTAGAAACTCAATTTTGGAAAAAAATAATTTTTAAAAAATCCACGCCTTGAAAAATAATTTTTAGAAACTCAATTTTGGAAAAAAATAATTTTTAAAAAATCCACGCCTTGAAAAATAATTTTTAGAAACTCAATTTTGGTAAAAAATATTTTTTAAAAAATCCACGCCTTGAAAAATGTTTTTTAGAAACACAATTTTGGTAAAAAATATTTTTTAAAAAATCCACGCCTTGAAAAATGTTTTTTAGAAACTCAATTTTGGTAAAAAATATTTTTTAAAAAATCCACGCCTTGAAATATTATTTTTAGAAACCCATTTCTGAAAAAAAGATTTTTTAAAAAATCAACGCCTTGAAAAATAATTTTTAGAAACTCAATTTTAAAAACATCAACGCCTTGAAAAATAATTTTTAGAAACTCAATTTTGGAAAAAAATATTTTTAAAAACATCAACGCCTTGAAAAATAATTTTTAGAAACTCAATTTTGGAAAAAAATATTTTTTAAAAAATCCACGCCTTGGAAAATAATTTTTAGAAACTCAATTTTGGAAAAAAATATTTTTTAGAAAATCCACGCCTTGAAAAATAATTTTTAGAAACTCAATTTTGGAAAAAAATATTTTTTAAAAAATCCACGCCTTGAAAAATAATTTTTAGAAACTCAATTTTGGAAAAAAATATTTTTTAAAAAATCCAAGCCTTGAAAAAAAAATTTTAGAAATTCAATTTTGGAAAAAAATATTTTTTAAAAAATCCACGCCTTGAAAAATAATTTTTAGAAACTCAATTTTGGAAAAAAATATTTTTTAAAAAATCCAAGCCTTGAAAAAAAATTTTTAGAAACTCAATTTGGGAAAAAAATGTTTTTTAAAAAATTTTAAAAACTCAATTTTGGAAAAAAATATTTTTTAAAAAATCCACGCCTTGAAAAATAATTTTTAGAAACTCAATTTTGGAAAAAAAATTTTTTAAAAAATTTTAAAAACTCAATTTTGGAAAAAAATATTTTTTAAAAAATCCACGCCTTGAAAAATAATTTTTAGAAACTCAATTTTGGAAAAAATATTTTTTAAAAAATCCACGCCTTGAAAAATAATTTTTAGAAACTCAATTTTGGAAAAAATATTTTTTAAAAAATCCACGCCTTGAAAAATAATTTTTAGAAACTCAATTTTGGAAAAAAATATTTTTTAAAAAATCCACGCCTTGAAAAATAATTTTTAGAAACTCAATTTTGGAAAAAAATATTTTTTAAAAAATCCACGCCTTGAAAAAAAATTTTTAGAAACTCAATTTGGGAAAAAAATATCTTGTAAAAGAATTTTGGAAACTCAATTTTGGAAAAAAACTATTTTTTAAAAAATCCACGCCTTGAAAAATAATTTTTATAAACTCAATTTTGGAAAAAAATATTTTTTAAAAAATCCACGCCTTGAAAAATAATTTTTAGAAACTCAATTTTGGAAAAAAATATTTTTTAAAAAATCCACGCCTTGAAAAATAATTTTTAGAAACTCAATTTTGGAAAAAAATATTTTTTAAAAAATCCACGCCTTGAAAAATAATTTTTAGAAACTCAATTTTGGAAAAAAATATTTTTTAAAAAATCCACGCCTTGAAAAATAATTTTTAGAAACTCAATTTTGGAAAAAAATATTTTTTAAAAAATCCACGCCTTGAAAAATAATTTTTGAAACTCAATTTTGGAAAAAAATATTTTTTAAAAATCCACGCCTTGAAAAATAATTTTTAGAAACTCAATTTTGGAAAAAAATATTTTTTAAAAATCCACGCCTTGAAAAATTATTTTTAGAAACTCACTTTTGAAAAAAAATATTTTTTAAAAATCCACGCCTTGAAAAATAATTTTTAGAAACTCAATTTTGGAAAAAAATATTTTTAAAAAAATCCACGCCTTGAAAAATAATTTTTAGAAACTCAATTTTGGAAAAAAATATTTTTTAAAAAATCCACGCCTTGAAAAATAATTTTTAGAAACTCAATTTTGAAAAAAATATATTTTTTAAAAAATCCACGCCTTGAAAAATAATTTTTAGAAACTCAATTTTGGAAAAAATATTTTTTAAAAAATCCACGCTTTGAAAAATAATTTTTAGAAACTCAATTTTGAAAAAAAAAAAAAATAAAAAATCCATGCCTTGAAAAATGTTTTTAGAAACTCAATTTTGGATAAAAATATTTTTTAAAAAATCCACGCCTTGAAAAATAATTTTTAGAAACTCAATTTTGAAAAAAATATATTTTTTAAAAAATCCACGCCTTGAAAAATAATTTTTAGAAACTCAATTTTGGAAAAAAATAAAAAATCCATGCCTTGAAAAATGTTTTTAGAAACTCTATTTTGGATAAAAATATTTTTTAAAAAATCCACGCCCTGAAAAATAATTTTTAGAAACTCAATTTTGAAAAAAAAAATATTTTTTAAAAAATCCACGCATTGAAAAATAATTTTTAGAAACTCAATTTTGGAAAAAAAAATATTTTTTAAAAAATCCACGCCTTGAAAAATAGTTTTTAGAAACTCAATTTTGGAAAAAAGTTTTTTTTTAAAAATCCACGCCTTGAAAAATAATTTTTAGAAACTCAATTTTGGAAAAAAAAATATTTTTTAAAAAATCCACGCCTTGAAAAAGAATTTTGGAAACTCAGTTTTGGAAAAAAATATTTTTTAAAAAATCCACGCCTTGAAAAATAATTTTTAGAAACTCAATTTTGGAAAAAAATAATTTTTAAAAAATCCACGCCTTGAAAAATAATTTTTAGAAACTCAATTTTGGAAAAAAATATTTTTTAAAAAATCCACGCCTTGAAAAATAATTTTTAGAAACTCAATTTTGGAAAAAAATATTTTTTAAAAAATCCACGCCTTGAAAAATAATTTTTAGAAGACCACTATGTTTTCTTATAGAAGACTAACATGTCTTCTTATAGAAGACCACAACGGCTTCTTCCTATAGAAGACTACAACGTATTCATCTTTTACCAGAAGCCCTTCTAGTTCTAACCACTTTTTATTTGTTTGACTTACTACCCCTCATTACCATATGTCGTGTTGGTATCCAAATTCCTAATCACCGTCTGTTGTATCAAAAATTCCAATGGAAGCATACAACAAAAATAACATCAGAGGTAAATGTGTCTTGGTATGTCAACGAAATCGAAGGAAGGTAAGATAATCTCACACAAGGCAAGAGTTAGTTGATTTAAGTGGTGGTGGCGCTGTTGATGTCATTGTTAACTGTTGCATCTTACAAGGACACATAGCGCAGCAGTTATCAATGCCCAGCATGTGTGATGACAGTTGACAGTCATCAGTGTGTTTGTAAGTGTGTGTAACTTTTTGCTCTTGGCATTGTCCTGTGTCCTTGTTGATGTTGTTGTTTTTGTTGTTATTACATGATTGTCACACAGATGTGTACTGTCATTAGCAAGCAAACACTCATGGAAAACTATCTTCTTCCAAAATTTTGTTGTGCAGCATACCCCTAAAAAAGTTAGGTTAAAGAAAAATGAGCGGGAAAACGGAAGATATTTCAAGATATGTTTTTTTCTTCTTCTTCATGTTCGCGCTCTCTTACATTTAATGACAAACATTTACCGTTTTAGTTTTTCATTCCATTACTGTTGTTGGTTTTGCTGTCGTTTTTAAATAAAAAAAATCGTCTTTACTTGGGTTGCTTCTGGTCATTGTTTTTGTTAAGGGCAGGTAATCATGGATGATAGGTACGTACTAGCTGCTGTTACCGCTGCTGCTTCTACTCGGTATGCAACTCCTCAACCAAATAATTTGTTCATCATGTCACTCAGGTTATAAGATTTTGCTGTATGTACTACGTTTTACAAGGTGTGTCGTTGGCATGTGTTCGTTCCGTTGGCTCATTCGGATTTCTAAGAGATTTTCCTTGGCGGGATTTTGTTCCTTTTTTGGCAAAATTTTAACGCCTTGTAACAATAGATTAGCTACAATGGTAAAAAGTTAAACCCAGGCCGTTGGCCAATGAATGAAATAATTGGTTTTTTTGGTTGGAAAAGATATTTCCATTCAATGTGTGTTCCATATCTTGCTTGCAAATGGGACAGCTGGTTTTTGGGAAGATAATAGACATTTAGGAATGGATATTTCTTAAGAGGATTGATAAAAAACACATACATACATATTTAAAAAGATAAGATAAAAATAGCTCTGATTTTTTTTTTCTAAGTAAAAAAAATTGTTCCCAATTTTTTTCTATACGAAAAAAATTGTTGCGAATTTTTCTCTATACGAAAAAAATTGTTGCGAATTTTTTTCTATACGAAAAAAATTGTTGCGAATTTTTTTCTATACGAAAAAAATTGTTGCGAATTTTTTTCTATACGAAAAAAATTGTTGCGAATTTTTTTCTATACGAAAAAAATTGTTGCGAATTTTTTTCTATACGAAAAAAATTGTTGCGAATTTTTTTCTATACGAAAAAAATTGTTGCGAATTTTTTTCTATACGAAAAAAATTGTTGCGAATTTTTTTCTATACGAAAAAATTGTTTCGAATTTTTTTCTATGCGAAAAAAATTGTTTCGAATTTTTTTCTATACGAAAAAAATTGTTTCGAATTTTTTTCTATACGAAAAAAATTGTTTCGAATTTTTTTCTATACGAAAAAAATTGTTTCGAATTTTTTTCTATACGAAAAAAATTGTTTCGAATTTTTTTCTATACGAAAAAAAAATTGTTTCGAATTTTTTCTATACGAAAGAAATTGTTTCGAATTTTTTTCTATACGAAAAAAATTGTTTCGAATTTTTTTTCTATACGAAAAAAATTGTTTCGAATTTTTTTTCTATACGAAAAAAAATTGTTCCGATTTTTTTTTCTATACGAAAAAAAATTGTTCCGAATTTTTTTTCTATACGAAAAAAAATTGTTCCGAATTTTTTTTCTATACGAAAAAAAATTGTTCCGAATTTTTTTTCTATACGAAAAAAAATTGTTCCGAATTTTTTTCTATGCGAAAAAAAATGTTGCGAATTTTTTTCTATGCGAAAAAAATGTTGCAAATTTTTTTCTATACGAAAAAAAATGTTGCGAATTTTTTTCTATACGAAAAAAATTGCAACGATTTTTTTTCTATACGAAAAAAATTGCAACGATTTTTTTTCTATACGAAAAAAATTGCAACGATTTTTTTTCTATACGAAAAAAATTGCAACGATTTTTTTTCTATACGAAAAAAATTGCAACGAATTTTTTTCTATACGAAAAAAATTGCAACGAATTTTTTTCTATACGAAAAAAATTGCAACGAATTTTTTTCTATACGAAAAAAATTGCAACGAATTTTTTTCTATACGAAAAAAATTGCAACGAATTTTTTTCTATACGAAAAAAATTGCAACGAATTTTTTTCTATACGAAAAAAATTGCAACGAATTTTTTTCTATACGAAAAAAATTGCAACGAATTTTTTTCTATACGAAAAAAATTGTTGCGAATTTTTTTCTATACGAAAAAAATTGTTGCGAATTTTTTTCTATACGAAAAAAATTGTTGCGAATTTTTTTCTATACGAAAAAAATTGTTGCGAATTTTTTTCTATACGAAAAAAATTGTTGCGAATTTTTTTCTATACGAAAAAAATTGTTGCGAATTTTTTTCTATACGAAAAAAATTGTTGCGAATTTTTTTCTATACGAAAAAAATTGTTGCGAATTTTTTTCTATACGAAAAAAATTGTTGCGAATTTTTTTCTATACGAAAAAAATTGTTGCGAATTTTTTTCTATACGAAAAAAATTGTTGCGAATTTTTTTCTATACGAAAAAAATTGTTGCGAATTTTTTTCTATACGAAAAAAATTGTTGCGAATTTTTTTCTATACGAAAAAAATTGTTGCGAATTTTTTTCTATACGAAAAAAATTGTTGCGAATTTTTTTCTATACGAAAAAAATTGTTGCGAATTTTTTTCTATACGAAAAAAATTGTTTCGAAATTTTTTCTATACGAAAAAAATTGTTTCGATTTTTTTTCTTTACGCAAAAAAATTGTTGCGAATTTTTTTCTATACGAAAAAAATTGTGTAGCGAATTTTTTTCTATACGAAAAAAATTGTGTAGCGAATTTTTTTCTATACGAAAAAAATTGTGTAGCGAATTTTTTTCTATACGAAAAAAATTGTGTAGCGAATTTTTTTCTATACGAAAAAAATTGTGTAGCGAATTTTTTTCTATACGAAAAAAATTGTGTAGCGAATTTTTTTCTATACGAAAAAAATTGTGTAGCGAATTTTTTTCTATACGAAAAAAATTGTGTAGCGAATTTTTTTCTATACGAAAAAAATTGTGTAGCGAATTTTTTTCTATACGAAAAAAATTGTGTAGCGAATTTTTTTCTATACGAAAAAAATTGTGTAGCGAATTTTTTTCTATACGAAAAAAATTGTGTAGCGAATTTTTTTCTATACGAAAAAAATTGTGTAGCGAATTTTTTTCTATACGAAAAAAATTGTTGCGAATTTTTTTCTATACGAAAACAATTGTTCCGAATTTTTTTCTATACGAAAACGAATTTTTCCGAATTTGTTTCTATACGAAAACGAATTTTTCCGAATTTTTTTCTATACGAAAACGAATTGTTCCGAATTTTTTTCTATACGAAAACGAATTGTTCCGAATTTGTTTCTATACGAAAACGAATTGTTCCGAATTTTTTTCTATACGAAAACGAATTGTTCCGAATCTTTTTCTATACGAAAAAAATTGTTCCGAATTTTTTTCTATACGAAAAAAAAATTGTTCCGAATTTTTTTCTATACGAAAAAAATTGTTCCGATATTTTTTCTATACGAAAAAGAATTGTTCCGATTTTTTTTCTATACGAAAAAAATTGTTCCGAATTTTTTTCTATACGCAAAAAAATTGTTCCGAATTTTGTAAAGGAAAATTTGCTGAAAAATAGTGTTTCAGCAACATTTAGTAAGTACGAGGACAAACCTATTTCTACTATGACACCTCATTAAGATTGTCCACACCACGACGAAGTCAGAGATACATCTCTACTCAATTACCTGGAGGCTCAATGGACAAAATTCAAACTTTATCAGTAGAAAGTCTACAGAATCATTATCATCATGACTAGCGCCGTTGGCGTTGACGGCCCGGACCCCTTCCGAAATGGTAATTTTTTAGACATTTTTGCCTACTTTACGGCCAAAAGTTCAAATTTTGCTCATTAGACCCCCACGTGCTGTGGACAACTGTTGCGGAAATGCGAAATAATTCCATATGACATTTTGGCTGTAGACATAGCAGCCGATATTTGGAATGGATAAATGTGCAGAACAGCTATATAGTTGTATAACATTCCCATATGTTGTTCACAATGAGGTTTTATGTGATGGGCTGGTCTCGTCTGTAATGAAAATGTTCAGAAAAATTTTATACAGAAATGGCAATTTTTTACATTTTTTTATATTTTACCGTCAAAAGTTCAAATTTTGTAATATGCATATATTACAACAAATTATAAATAAATCTTGTCAGCATTATGTTCACTTATTTCTTGGGTTCTCACCTTTTAATATCTGCAAAGTAATCTAAAATATTTCATAGAAAAGGTAGCAAAGGATCGGAAGGTCTGCGTACATAAGCTGCCTCGCCTGCTTACCTTGCTTGCTTCTGATAAAAGAATAAAAAAGGAAAAGACAACCCAGTCCGAAATTTGCTCGGCCTTCTTTATTCTTTTATTTTTATTATGTCAGAAACGAAGTAGCAAAGCAAGGCAACCAGGCGAGGCAGGCCAGGACTCACCCTTTACTTGTTATTAAAATGTGTAACAATTGTTAACAACTGTTGCTCAATGTTGGTCTGTTAACCCAAGTTTTTCAAAATTCTTCATTAGGGGTTTCTTAAATTTTTCCTCCTCAAACTTCAACTAAAAAAACTGCAAGTAAAAAGGACACAGCCATAAGTAAATTTCTTGAAAACTATTTAAAAACCCGTTTGGCAGTTGTCTTCAATAAAACTCGGAAAATGCACTAAAAAGAAAGTCCCAATTTACATTAGACAAGTTTACTTGCGGCAAGTCCCTGTTTGTAGAAGAGACATGTAAGGGGAAATTGCTCGTACCGGCAATTTTCAGGCATTTCCTTTTATATTTTTCTTATTTTCATTGTTTTGAAAACAAAACTTGTCGGAACAGAATTGCTTTTTATAATCGCAAGAGGCAAGTTTAAAAAGGAACAAGAAAAATGTTTGCAAGTAAACTAGCCTAATGTAAATCGGGACTAATTTATCGGTCTTTTAAAAGACAATATCTGTAATTAAGCGTTAACAGCCTTTATTCCACACAATTTTCTAACAATTCATTGAGAAATATCTAAATTTGCACTTATTTTTTTTATTGTTTTAATTTTTCTGTTATTTTTTTAATTTTCTTTAGTCTAAATTTTGCTCACGTTACGACATACGTACGTCATTGACTAACTGTTCTCATTTAGTGCTTACTGAACACAGCCGCTCTTGTCAAGGCAAGTTTTTCACTAGAATTTCTACATTATTTCCTTTCACGAATACCAATTTCTATTGAAATATCCACAAAAATGATTCTACAAATCCTGGTAATTGCAATGGCTTTAATATTTCTTCACGCCTTTTTCATTGTTTGCCGCAAATATCATTAAAAACACCACAAAATACAACCCTGGCAATATCTCTTTTGCTCTCGCTGTCTTCCTATTCCTCCATTCGTAATTTCATGTTCTTCCATTATCAAGTAACCAATAACCATGTTGGGGCGCAAAATTCAAAAATACAAGCAAAGACAGCGATCACCACCATCCTCAATCAAACACAAGACGGCAAAGAGAGAACAACACATCCCAGTGTGAAGGAAAAGCTGAGAGCCTAAGCAAATTTCAAACAAAAAAGAAAATGTTGCAATTTGTTTAAAGAAAAAGTTTTATAAACATAAAAAAATAATAGACGTCAATTTGTTTAGGCTTTTTGGTGTGTCTGAATTAGTTTTTGGCAATCAACTAAGCTAACAAATTTCGTGAAATTTCTGTTAAGTGTTGTTTTAAATGTTTTATTGTTGAGCAAAAATACCCTAGCTGAAAAGGCGTAATAGTGTGTGTGCTGTGTACAAAACCAACAACAACAAACGACGAAAGTAAGCATTGCAAATTAAAACGACGAGGATAAGACACGAATTTTAACGAAAAAAAGAAATAAACCATTTTAGAGCAAATAAAGGAAGTTTGTGCAGAAAAAAAAACGAACGGGAATTTTGGATATTAAAAAAAAAACAAAGTGATTTTTTACAAAGAAATACAAAAAAACACAAATTTCCAAAGTAGTTTTTGATTTTCCATTTAAATTCCTTTTTTTGAAGAACAACAAGTCCAAAAAATATTAATTATTAATTCTCTTAATTTTTATAGCAAAAAAAATAACCATCTAAACTTCCCCCTCTACCCTGTGTTTCGTGTGATTTGTGTCAATTTTTTGTGTTATTGTATTGTGCATTTTTCTGTTGTACTGCTGTGCAATTGTGTGCGTGAGAGAATTAAAAAATATAACACAAAAAAAATCTACCAAAACTTCATTTTTGACAAAAAGAAAAAAGTAAAACAACCATGGCCGCTACAACAACCACAGCTGGTTTCCAAATTCTCCAGGATGCTGGCAAGGAAAATCCTCGCAATCTGATCAAAGAGAAGTCCATGGCTGGTGGCAAGTCCGTTTTACAGCCTCTGGGTGCCAGTACAATGGGTGTTGGTGGTGGCGTCTCTTTGAAACAAGGACGCGCCAATTTTGCCGTACTCAACTCAAATGCCAATGTACGTACGGCGGCTGCCGTCCACAATAACAACAACATACATGGTGTACATACAGGAGCCGGCACCAAAGTGGTAAGTTTTCGCAAAATGCTGCAACTGCGCAGTACTGCGCTGGCAGGCAGCAGTCACCATAGATCAGATCTTGAAACATTTTGTTGGTTTTCTTTTGTTGTTGTTGTAGTTTTTTTTTCGAAAAAGGGATCATATAAACAATTATATGCATATTTTGTGTGTAAATGTCACTACCCAGCAAACCAAACGTCAGATGTCTGACAAGTCTGATCCATTTCGAAAGCAACATCGTTCAGATTTCTTTACGATTTCTAAAAGAATTTTCCGAGTGGGAATAGGGACAAATTTCTTTTACCGACAGTTTGCAATTTTTTTTTCAAAAATCGTAAGTTGCTTTTAATAGCCGGGCTTCGGCCGGGGATTTAAGACTTTCTCCTATGGACAGGAGCCAATCTCGAGAATGGGAACAACATTTTCTTTTAAATTAAAAATATTCTCTAAGTAGCCGGCCTTTAAACAAGGGAATTTTCGGAACTTGAGAGGCCCATATCTCGGGAAGTATACATTTCCCCAATTATACAGCGTTGGAATCAGCATAAAAAGCACTATCTGTGGTAATTATTTCGGTAAAGGAAAGATATGTCGGAAATAGTTCAGATTTTGTACCGCTTTCGTTCCGATTTCTGAGCGAATGTCGGAAAGAAATTGCAATTTCCGAATGTAAAAAAAGGGCTGGGGAGCCAACGATATCTAATTATATGTATTATGATTAAGATTTCAGGTATTATCAAAATGTAATATATTTTTTGGCCATAAAGGCTTTGTATTACAGTATGAAATAAATAAAAATAAAAAATAAAAATAAATAAATTTCCCAAGGATTTTCTTCTGATTTCGTTACAAAATCGGACCGAAATCGATCCAATGTCGCTCCGACATTTCGTTCCGAAATTATGTCAAGGCTTAAATGTCGTTTAGGGGCACCTCTCTGATCGGGCTGAAATATTTACAGTAGATAGTCCTTGGCATCCTAAATACAACGATATATAACCATATCTCGGGAAGTATGATCTTCCCCCGGAGAGCTATATATCGTTGTATTCAAGTACGAAATTTCAAGACCCATATCTCGGGAAGTATGGACTTCCCCCAGAAAATTATATATCGTTGGGATCAGGGTCCCAAGGGCTACCTATGGTAAACATTTCGGACCGATCCATGAGCTGTCCCTAAACGACACTTGTTCCTTATGTCAACCACTTCATACCACTTTCGTTAAGATATCTTTACGATTTCGGATCCGACATTGGACGTAGCATCCGAATTTTGTTCCGATTTCGTTACGATTGGTTTGCTGGGTAGCTCAACGTTTCACTGCTGGTGGTGGTTTTTGAATTTTGCAGTGTGAGCCCCTTGCTCACAATATAAAGAAATTCCATATTTTTGTTGTTGTTTTGTGTTTGTATTTTTTTCCGCCAACTGACGTCATTTTTTGTCATACTTCGGCTGGGACACTTTTTTCTTGTCCCCTTCTTTGTTATTCGTGTTGTTTTTGAAAGGGAAATCATCAAGAAATCAAATCTCTGTGTATTTTTGCAAGGAGAAATTTAGTGATTGTTATTAATAAATGTTTTTTTTTTTTTTGCCATTAAAATACATACCTAAAATAGAACGTAGATTTCTTATTATAATCATATTTTCCATGATATAATTTCACTTCTTACCAAAATCAATCTTCCATATGATTTTTTGCCCCAATTTCCTATAATTCTCTCTTTTTTCCTCTCTCTCTCATTTAACAAATACAGATGATTTGCAAATTTGATTAATGGAGGAAAGTCGGTTAAATAAAGTTTATTTCCACTTAAATTGTTGTGTTTCCTTTCTCTATGGAACTTTTGTAGAATGTTTTTGCTTTATTTTTCTTAAAAAAATTCTTTATGAAAGAAAAATTAGGAAATTCTGATTTGCCAAGTAAATCCCTCTCTCATTTGTCAACGACAGCTGTGAATAGAGAAGATAAAAAATAATAAAAATTTATTAAATTAAAATACGTACGTGCAGCAATTAAAAAATCCCTGTTCCCTGTTGCTTTTGTTTACATTTTGTTCGCTTTTTTGAAGAGGAAACACTTTAAATTTTATCTCCCTATCTGTCAGTAACAATGTTCTGATTTGCAAATTTAAATTAGGCAATTTTTGGCTACAAAATGTGAAATTGTTATAAAATTAACACGCTTCTTCTTCCAGAGACAGGTTTTATATAATTTCCGTCATTTATGCGTGTCCTTATTCAGTTTGTCCAGTAAAAAAAGTAAAAAACCATATGATTGTCAAACACTTGCCTCATCTCCTCTCTCTAGTTTTGTGTTATACAAAGAAAAACGATTTTCTCTGTTAAAAAAATAATATATTGATTAATTGTTAAATATTTTTCATTGTGTTTACTTTATATTTTAACTTTCCTCCTATATTTTGTGTGCTGTTGTTTTTTGACATTGATTGTCTACCTCTCACTCTGCAATGGATAATTTCCAAATTTAAAGTAACTAATTCAGGTTAAAAAGAAGTGCTTTTTCTATTAAAAAGATTTTTTACATCATTTTCAACATATTTTGTTTTATTATGATCTTTATTATGCCTAAAAAGTATAAAAATAAACTATTAATAAATTGTCAAGTACTTCACCCTCTCTCTCTCTAATTGTGTTTAACAAGTGAGAATGTTTTTGTTGAATAATAAAACTAATTTTATTATAGTAAATTATTTTTTAATAAATTGTATTTATCTTTTGTTGCTTTATTTCCCTTTTGCTTCCTTTATTTTGCCCTTTATCACATGTTTTCTTTGAACTGTTTACATTTTTTACGTGTCATTGAGAGAGCGCCAATTTGAAAGTACCATATTTGCACAGATGTCTTTTTGACATATTCATTGTGTGAGAAAGGGTTGCCATGTTGATAAGATTTATATTTAATATAAGGAAGTTGCCAATTGGGCAATTTTAACAAGCAATTAAAAGAAAAACAATAAAAATGGAAAGTAAGATTAAGAATAAAGTAGATAACAATTATCCAAAATATTTGAGATACATTTTAATGGAAAATTGTTGAAAGTTTTCCTTGAAATGTGGGAAAATAGAAATGCATTTCTTTTCGTTAATGATAAAAGTGGGAAAATTAATTTATTACGGTTTATAATGGCATTTAGTTAAATTAAAGTGTATTATATCATTATGGGCCATTATTACATGTATTCTTTTACTATCTGATGGATTTGAAAATGCAAAATAAACTAATTTGGAGGCATTAACAATATAATTTCCACATTGAAAGTTAATGACATGAAGCTCTTCCTTGAAATTCAATCATCACATTTAGCTTTAAGTTAAGCGGAACGCTTTAGATCTCTTCAGTAAATCCAAAATATAAGAAAAGAAGACTTGTAATAATGGGTATGTCAGCTTTTTAGTCCCATTTATTAAAGTTTGATGGTATTATTTTTCTTATTGGATAATCCCATGAGGTTTAGTCAGCATAAGAAGGTTTCCATTTACTAATAAAAACCTCCAAAATAACACTAATAATAATTTAGATCTCTGGTTAATTAAAAACCAAACGTTATTTAAGAAAATAGTTTTTAAATGGACGTAAATTCTCTTTCCATTGCCAACATTTAAAATAAATTTTCCAAAAACAAAAAATAATTATCCAAATTTCTTCTTTATTCCACATTTGTTGTCTCAAATATTCCAAAGTATGTGCTCTGCTCTTTTGTGTTGTTCCCAAGACACATATGGAAATTCCTAATCAAATTTTGTGTTTGCGTTTTTTTTCTGTTTATCGTATAACATTGAGCTCTGCAACAAGTCAAGTTCCCCCAATCCCTGCTCTCGTACTCTATCTCCCCCTGCAACTTAAAGCTCGCTCGACCCTTGGGTAATTGTTTATAATATTCTTATTCATATATTTATTATTTACAATTGGTTGCAAGACGTCTCTTTTTAGTTGTTTATTGCTGCTGCTCCCACCCCTCTATTCCTCGCTTCGCTTCACCACTTAATTTCTTTAGAGGAAGCACGCGACTTTTTTCTGTTTGTTGTTGTTGAAATATTCTATCCCATATAGAAACCCCAAACCCGCATGTGGTTGATCGTGTTTCTACTATGGTCATTTGGTTATGGTTTTTATGACAAAATATTGAAGGCAAATACATAGTAGGTATATGACTTGAAAATATGTTTTATGTTTGTAATTTCTTATCAGAAGCCGCAACCAAATAGGCGACCTTTTTTTGTTCTTTACATTCACACATTTATATTATCTTGGTGAAGGAGGAGAAGAAGATGTGCTACATGGTGGTTAGGCTTTTCTAGGTAACAATCAATTCAATTGCTTTTTAAATATTCCATGATTTGTTTATATTTATTGTGACATCATGCTTTGTGTTGTGATCGTCCCGTCCCTATAAATGAACATTTAATTAACTTAAATTATTTATCATAACTTTCATTTAAATTAGTTTGGACACTTTTATGACAGCATAATTTTCTCTATAGCAATGAAAAAGTGTCATTTAGCTTTGATCACTTTTTTTGGGAATCAATCATGGGATATGATCATTATTTGATGTACCTAGTGTACCTAGATGGAGAACGGAAGTAGAGTTGCAATTTTCTAGTTAGAATGAAAATGGGCTCTTAAAGTCAACGACCTGAAATTCAGTCTTTCAACCTATCCGTGTGTTTTATAACATATTCACAATTTGCTTTGGCAAAAGTTATGGCAGAAGGTCTTCCTATAAAAGATGAGTAAGTATTCCATTTGAAAAGCACAAGGTTTTCCTACAGAGAGCAGAAAATCTTTCTATTGAAAAGCAGAATGGCTTCCAATTGAAAAAGGCCTTACTATAGAAGATTAGAAAGTCTTCCAATTGAAGGCCTTACTGTAGAAGAGCGGAAAGCCTTGGCCCGATGGCTTAGAATTATTGTAAAGTTGATTAATAAATAAATATGTAGCAGCGGAAGGTCAACCTATAAAACAATCGATTTTTTACAATCTTCTGCTTTATAAATCTGCTGAGTTTATGCTAGACATATAAGGCTTCTATCTCAAGCTTATCATTTTCCTTTTTTCCAAGTCATTTGGCAATAATTATTACTCTATGCAGGAATGCCAACTGTTCCGAGGTAAAAATCGCTACAGCCACATACGCTCCATAGGTCTGTAGCAATTTTTACCTTAAAACAGTTAACATTCCTGCTTAAACAGTGGTTATTGTACGTCAAAAGTCACCACATGTAGCGGGAAAACCACCAACTTGGCACCCCTGACTCTATGTATGGCAAAACGGGTATTCGGTGGTATTGTTCACGAAACTATAGGCACTAGACAAGTTCTCCGTATTAGGCCTTCCCTTAGGTGTTTTTTAAGGTTATATGCCATTTTTTATATGGATACATCAATTTGACAAATTTCCTTCCAAATTCTTGTTACAATGACCACCTGTAAAGTTACACTGTTATTTCCCATGAAATTAATAATTCGATTTTTAATTTCACCTTTTTTGGCATAAATTGTGTTTAGGACCCGGTTTCGGATCTTGATGATATATATACCACAGATATTCCTTGTGGATTTGAGTATAATGATATACATTTTGTCTTGGGCAAGTGCATACTTCCCGAGATATAGGCCTCTGAATTCTATTGTTTCAAAGAAAATTTTTTTCCCATTCCCGAGATTTGCACCTGTCCATAGGAGAAAGTCTTAAATCTCCGGCCGAAGACCGGCTATTTAGGAAAAATATAATTTAAAAGAAAATTTTGTTCCCGTTCTCGAGAATGTCATTGGTATTTGCGGCCCATATTTCCGGAAGTATGGACTTACTTGTGCAAGACAAAATATACACCATTATACTCAGGGCCACAAGGGCTATATGTAGTATATATATCATCAAGATCCGGGACTGGGCCCTAAACTCGTCTTGTTCCCCTTTTTTTATTGTGTCCCTCTCGATTATTTTGGCTTTAAATTTTTCTTGTTTCCACTCATTTGGTTATGTTAATCTATCTAAAGTAAGACTGGTGTTCTGTGACATTGACCTGTGGAAAAGTAAATATTGTCACAACACAAGTGCTTCACAAATTTGAAGACTCAATTTCTTTAAAAGAGGTTTTTCTAAAGTGGCATCTACAATATAGTGCCAAACAAACCTTCTCTAATCCTCCTTTTACACCCTTCCCTTAAGACGGTTTTTTAGTTTTGTGTCAATTCTATAGATAGATACCTTAATTTGCTACATTTCCATTCCAATTCCGCTTACAAAACGACAACCTGCAAATTCATTATTGTTATTTTTTCAATACTTTTTATAAATTTAGTCATTTTATTTAACAATTTCAACATTAAAACGATAATTGCTAATCTCGTCTACTCGCAATAATTTCATTGTGGTTGTGTTAGCAATTTTTTCCACCTCAAATTGTTTTATTTGCCACTCTAGGTATTTGGCTTTTTAATATCCCCTACTGTGTTATTAATATTATTTTTGCATTTGTTCATCATTTTTGCTCGTTTTAATTCATTTTCATTGAATTTTCCCTCTTCATTCACTACCCACACGTAATGATGCCATTATGGTTATTTTTGTTATCTTTCCATTGATTTATTTGCCGCCTTTTTCCTTTTTAATATCCCCTAGTGCGTTATTATTGTCATCTTTACATTTTTTCATCATTTTAATCCATTTTCGTTTAATTTTCCCACAAAACTGCAAGATTCTTTGCTTTGACGCTTTATTTATTTTTTTGCCGCTCTATTTTCCTTTATTATGTTATAGGTATCGTGTTTTTTTTAATTATTATCTTTACATTTTGTCATCATTTTTATTCATTTGAATCCATTTTCCTTTACATTTTTGCAACTTTCTTTGCTTTGATGCTTTACAACGGCTTGTTGTTTACATTCCTTGGCATTTTCCCGCCATTTTTCCGTTACATTTCAAAACAAAGCAATGTCATCTCTCACCTTTACTCTCAGCATAGAGAATAGACCAATACATTGGCATCTAATGAAATAAAAACAAAAAACCACTGCAATGCAAGTTTTTCTTATTGCACTGAACAACAAAAACAACCACAGTATCAACTATTACAACTACAATGTTATTTAACAGCTGTACTAGACATTGCGCCACAAACATTTTACCCTAGAAAACATGTAAACAACTTCCTTTCTCCCCTTTGTTATTTATTATTTACCATCATTACATTTAAATAGCAAAGCAACTTCACTCTCCTTGCCAGAATACCCCAACCAACAACAACAACACCATTGCATTATCATTTTTATTTTCTATGAGAATATCGGTAGAGATAATGACGTTTGCTCTCACATGTAGAGTAATTGAAGTGTAACAGGATTTTTCCCATTAAAACAATGAGAATAGTGCCTGTGACTGGCCCAATAAAGAAACTTGCATATATTTCAAGGGTTATAAACACATTTAATGGGGTTTGTTGCTGAAAATTTCATACTTTCCCACCCTTTACTCATATTACTGCCTGTAATACTAGCCAAAATGATGTCTAACGTATTAAAATAAAGCTAATATTACACAAACCCTCATTTGACGACTTCTTGGGCAATTTTGACACAACAAAGAGAACATTAGGTAGGTTATGCCAAACGTTTTGGAAATTGTGGTTGATAGGAACCAAGGAGTTGCAAGTAATTCTTAATTGCTTATTTTGTTTATAATAATAATCATTATCATTTTAGTTTAAAGTTCATAATGAAGTTGTATCCCCTTTAAAAGAAAAACATGAACAAATGTCTCTGTAAAATACAACAGAAATCCTCTTAGGAGTTGTAGTGTGACAAAAAACATGTTGAGGTAGAATTAAACCAGCGAAGCATTAAAAATATGTATGTCACATGAAACATAAAGGAATTTGTTTAGTGATAGCAAAAACAACAATTTACTTGTCAGGTGAATTCTTGACAAAAACAAAAAAATAAGTGCTTGGTTTTGTGATATTTGGTACAACGGAAGAGTAATAAACTCTCGAGAAAAAAAAACTAGCGAATATTGGGAAAGGTTATGATGAAGAAAGTAGTGTTGATTCACTTAAGGAAGTTATATTATTAATATGAAACCCCTTACTAGGTGCATAACAGGAGTCCTAGAACAGCTGTGCTTGAAAGTGGTTAGTAACTCTCATATGACCAATGAAGGGACTGGGACGATCGAAGAATTCTTTGTATGCACCAGGTTGAAGCTAATCACTCTTCCCATTATTACATCATTTAGATATTAAGGTACAATATGGTCACGAAAACAACAAAACCATAGAATTAAGTTAAAAAATGTTAGGCTTAAGATTAAGATTAGAAGCATTAAGCTCGGATCGGGACCAAATTTTTTCCACAGGTAGGGGTCGTTACCCTGATCACAAATATATATAACATTTATTGCGGCAGTCCATACTTCCCGAGATATGGGCCTCCGAAGTTCCGAAAATTCCCTTGTTAAATGTCGGGTACTTAGAGAAAATTTTTAATTTAAAAGAAAATGTTGTTCCCGTTCCCTAGATTGGCTCCAGTCCATAGGAGAAAGTCTTAAATCCCCGGCCAAAGGCCGGCTACATAGGAAAAATTTTAACTTTATCCGAGCTTAATGCTTCAACTCAACTTGCTCCAAATGTTTTCCAACTTTTATTTAAAAACAAATATTTTAATCAAGAATCTGATTTATGGTCTCTTTAATTCCCTTTTTCTCTTTCATTTTAAACAAATATTAAATGTTTTCCTTTCTTTTCCTCCTCTTCCTTTTTTGTTATTCCCCACCTATAGGCCTTCCGTGATGTTGGCAATGTTAAAAATAGCAATAAAGACGAGCAAACATTGGGTGGCAAAAAATCTACTGTGGTGCCGGTGGAACAATTTAAAACATTTTCCGTCTATGAGGATCATAATGAGAATTTTGAACAACAACAGTTGGTGGCCGGTAAACAAAATGATGCAACAACAGCAGCTAGTCAGGATGTTGTTGACAAAGAAAATCTGTTTCATGAAAAGCAACAACGTTTGCAACAGCAACAACATCATCATATTTTAAGCGAAAGGAGGTAAGAACCACAAAAACTGTTTGAATTTTTATTATTTTATGCTAATTTATGTTCATTTTTTTCCACAGTGACCTTCATCACAAATTTGTCGATGATAATCATGATGAATATATCTTGGATACAACACCCATGTCTGTTTCGGATGTCCTATCACCCATGTCAGTGGATCGCAGTGCATCGGCTGCGAAATTTTTCGACGATAGCAATGCCAAAGATATTGCTAAATCAACTGATTTGGATGACGAGGATGATAAATTAGCAGTGCCACGCAATGATCGTCAACGTTTCTTTGAAGTTGTCGAATATCAACGCAATATTTTGGAATATTTCCGTGAAAGTGAGGTAGGTGGATGAGCAAACACAAAGAAAAAGAAAAAAAATGGAACTTAGTTCACAAAAAAAAGAAAACAAAAGTAGTGTTTTATTGATAATCCCAAAGAAAAAGTGCAGACGAAAAAGTGACAAGAAGTCATTTACATGTTGTTGTTTTATTGCATAAAACGGCTCAAAAAGGTGGAGATGAAGAAGTGACAAGATGTTGCTTTGTATTTTTATTGCATCGAACGGCTCAATAGATTGATGATTATCCACAAAAGAAGTGGTTTTAATACATAACCACCAAACCCTAAATTACCAACTAACCTCACTTTTTCATATTGTCAAAATCCGCTAAAATTGGCTCTGAAATAAGCTCTAGGCTATAGTTCTAACCATTATTTAATTTCTAACCTTTAATATTTGTTTCATATTTGTTTAAAAATAGCTCTGCAATAAGATCTAGGCTACAGTTCTAACCATTATTGAATTTCTAACCTTTAATATTTGTTCATACTTAATGTCCCATAAATACCTAACCTCACTTTTTTCCATCAAAACCTTGAAAACATAAATTCCATAATTATCTCTTATGTTAATTACATTTATAACAAACTAATTGTTGTAATCATCTAATATCTTTCATTCGTATATTTATAACCCGACATTCCATGAAAGAGTCCATTAAGCTGAACATCTTTTTTACTTCCCCGGAAGTTATGGCAAATTAACACACGTACCAAAAAAACACCTTATAACAACGGAATGTGTGTGCGGCAGGTGATGGCGGTGGTTGGTGTTGATAATGGTGATCCCAAACGCCTTCTCTTAAGAACCTTCGGGAAAATAGAAAGACACAACACTTAAGAAAAATGTTTCCTTCAATTAACTTGGCAAATAATTCATTAACAAATAATACATTATGGCGCGTATGTGGCACATAAATACACGCACACACTCACTCGTACTTCCTTTGATAAATAACAAATTTTTGTTACAAATAATTAGATGATGGTGGTGGTATAAGAGGCTCAAATGGAAGTGGTTAGGTAGCAGCTAGGAAAAACATCTTTCTTTTTGTAAGGATAATGTAGAAGAAACAGAAAAAGACAAACACCACCTCTCAAAATAATTGTATTAATGAAAAACCCTAAGATGAATTTGTTAGGCAACAGCGCGCATACACAACACCTGGAGCCAAATTAAGGAACCTTTCTTTGAATCAAGGTTTCTTTCCAATGGTGGCATTAAAGATGTGTGTGTTATACCGCCATTGTTTGAATTATGTTTCTGGGAATTCTAGGATGCAAATGAAAATGTTTTCTTTTGTAGTTTATTTTCCTACGTCTCCTTTTTTCATGTGAAATATTTTTAAATAAATCTACTTAAGTAACGGCAGGTGTAGGCCGTACCCTGGAATGAAGAATTATGATATGGGTCAATGACATGATGTAGAATGGCATAATTAATTATAAAAACGTAAATAATTTTTTTAGGATTAGGAGAGAATTAAGAAAAAGAAGAAGAATCAAGAAATAATAACTGGATCAAATGCTTTCGGGTGAGATACTGGGGGGAAGATATCCTTTATTAAAGGTGAAACATATATTGGGAGAAACTAAAAAAATGTAAATAATTTTAGGAAAAGAACTTGAAAACCAAGAAGAATTATTGGTAATACTTGGACCGAATATTTTTCCGTTGAGATACCACAGAGAAACTGGAAACAACCCAGCAAAAATCCTCATTACAAACCTCCTTTCCCACCCATTATTTTAACAAGGACATGTCGCGCGAAATATCTGGTTATTTTGTAACCACTGAAATAAGTAGTCAGAATCTACTCAGTATCTACTTATTTCAGTGGTTACCATCTACCTATTTCAGTGGTTACAAAATAACCAGATATTTCGCGCGACATGCCCTTGTTAAAATAATGGGTGGGAAAGGAGGTTTGTAATGAGGATTTTGCTGGGAAAGGCCATGATGTAGTCTTTGTTGGTACCATCATACAAAAAGTATAAGTAACTGCCACTGTCACCTTATAGGAAAGAAAATTACATAGACATCAGAACACAATAGCCACTGCTGCCACCTTGTCTATTGTCTAGTAATAATTTGTCAAGTATTTAATATGACCATTAATTCTTATTCTTTACCCTTGACCAAACTGCAAATATTTTTACATTGTTGGAATTTTCTCAACCCCTTACTGGGGGGTGTTCTGTGTTTTCCTTGTTACAACATTGAACACCAAAATAATCTCTTCCTAAATATACTCCAAAAGTAAACACTTGTTCGGTTCATCATCATTAGATTTCCCACAATAACAACAAGACAAAACACAACAACAACAAAAACCCTTTCGGTTATTTATTACTATTGTTTTGTTGTTGTTTCGTTTCGTGTTGTTTTTATTTATTTAGTACTTCTAGAGTCTATCTCTGAGTTTTGTTTAATTTACGTTTCTCTTTTTTACCTCTTCAAGTGAACAGTGGATAACTTTGGCATTCATTTGATTCCTTAGAAAGAAGCATCTCACTACATTGCCATTGTTGTTAAGATAAGGTTGTTGTATGATAAATAAATATAAACAGTAATAACAACAAAAATGTGTAACCCCCAGGAGGTAAAAAAGAAATGAAACCAACCTTGCAACAGAAAAACAAAAATCCCCAAATAACAGGCACAATAACTTAAGGAGAGGTATCACCATTAAAATAATCAAAATCAAAAACCTTGATTATCCTAGCTTAAGAGTAGCAGCATCATTACAGAGTCTCAAGGAGACATCATTATTACTGTCTTGTCTAGCTGTCTTCATTGCATTGCATTGTGGGAGGTAAATGTTTACAGAATATTTTTGTAATCTATGGTGGGAAAGGCGATAAAGGTATGGTTTTTAAATTTTATGCGTGATTAAGCAGAGTCTAGGGCATTTTCGCAAGTGTTTTAAAAAAGTTTTGAATGATTTTTCCTAAGGCATTTGGTTTGTAAATTTAGGTTAGGTTAGTAAAAGTGCATAGGAACTTCTTGTTTTGTTAAAGAAATAAAAGTTTTTTGTTCAAAAATAATCAGGACTTGACCACCATGTCTTATACTTCCTAATTCCTATTTAACCTCTCTTTTTAATTTATAATTGCATAAAGCTCGTTTAAAACAGGACTCAGGATCTGTACCGAACTCCATCCAAATCAAAATTAACCTTGATTATCCTAGCTTAAGAGTAGCAGCACCATTACAGAGTCTCAAGGAGACATCATTATTACTGTCTTGTCTATCTGTCTTCATTGCATTGCACTGTGGGAGGTAAATGTTTACAGAATATTTTTGTAATTTATTGTGGGAAAGTTTACAAAAGGAATAGATTTTTAAATTGATTTTTATTCAAAAATAATCAATACTTGACCACCATGTCTTTATACTTCCTAATTTCTATTTATCCTCACCTTTTCATTTATATTTGTAAAAAAATCCTTTTATAAAGGACTCAAGATCAGCATAAAATTTAGAGAATATGTGAATTCCAAATGGTATTACTACATAACCTCAAACTAACCTCACCTTTCATTTTATTTTTTTAATTTTTTATTACCTAATTCCTAGCCTATTCAGTACCAGAATAAGAGAATAATATGAGAAGTCCCTCTAAAACTAATTAGGTTTTTTAAAAATTTATTTTTATGTAATAACCTCAAACTTTAAATTAGCAACTAACCTCAATTTTTAAATGTATAAAATTCATTAAAAAATGACTCAAAATTAGGACCGGAATAAGAGAATAGTATGCGAGCGCCATTCAAATCTAGTAAGGTTTTCTAACAATCAAATGGGATTTAGTGCATAACCTCAAACTAACCTCACTTATATTTTCAATTTTTTTAATAATTTTTTTATTACCTAATTTCTAACCTATTCAGTATCAGAATAGTATGCAAACTCCAATTCTTTTTAGGTTTTCTAAAAATCAAATAGGTTTAATACATAACCTCAAACTTTAAATTCGCAATTAACCTCAATTTTTAATTTCATAAAATTCATTTAAAAAGAACTCAAAATCGACACCGAAATAAGAGAATAGTATGCGAGCGCCATTCAAATCTAGTAAGGTTTTCTAACAATTAAATGGGATTTTGTGAATAATCTCAAACTAACCTCCTTTTTTTAATTTTTAAATAAATGTTTATTGCCTAATTTCGAACCTATTCAGTACCAGAATAATATGCGAACTCTAAATCTATTTAGGTTTTCTAAGAATCAAATAGGTTTAATACATAACCTCAAACTTTAAATTCGCAACTAACCTCAATTTTTAATTTCATAAAGTTCATTTAAAAAAGAACTCAACATCGACACCAAAATAAGAGAAAATTATTATGGCGCGCTTCAGTCAAATCTGATTAGGTTTTCCAGAAATCAAATTGTTTTAATACATAACCTCACTTTTATTTTCAATTTTTTAATAATTTTTTATTACATAATTTCGAACCTATTCAGTATCAGAACAAGAGAATAATATGCGAACTCCATTCAAATCTAATTAAGGTTTCTAAGTATCGAGTGGGTTTAATGCATAACCTCAAACTTTAAATTAGCAACTAACCTAACCTCACTTTTTATACCCTCAGCCTTTAGGCTAGAAAGAGTATATACACTTTCATACGGGCAAAAAGTGCCTCATCGAAATAATGGTTTTAGATCCCAAGTATGTTTGGACGAAATGTGTTTCAGACAATTTGGAGTTGATTTAGCAATGTCCGTCCGTCCGTCTGTCTGGCCGGCTGGTGCGCACGATAACTCTCGAACGGATGAACCGATTCGGTTCAAATTTTGGCTTTCGTAATATTTTGTCCAAACTTAGTTTAAATTCGAAGATGAGCTATATCGGTCCACTACTTCCAGTACCTCCCCCACAAAAGTTCCAAAATGTTCGCAAAATTTGTGGGCACGATAACTCTTGAAGGAAGTAACCGATTTGGTCCATACTTTGCACATCGTGAAATTTCTACCAGACTTGGATGAGGTTTCAATATAGACTTAATCGGCCCACTGCTTCGGGTACCTCCCACACAAAATTTCGGATAAGTTCAGTTTAGGACCTTCTCTCAAATCGCTTTGATTTTTGTTGCAGCAACTTGTATTCACTTCCCCCCCATACGAAGGTACAAGTTTCATCAGGTGCAAGTACATACTTCCTGAGAAAATTACCGGAAAGGTGCAAAAAGCCCCTATGACACCTTGTGTAGTGGTTGGATCGCAAGATAACCCTCCAACGGATCTGTCTATTCGGTCCAAAATTTGGCCTTCGTAATATTTTATCAAAACATAGTTTAAATTCGAAGATGGACTATATCGGTCCACTCCTTCAGGTACCTCCCCCACAAAACTTCAAAAATGTTCGGAACAATTTTGCGCACGATAACTCTTGAAGGGAGTGACCGATGAAATCCATACTTTGCACATCCTAATATATCTACCAGGTATAGATCAGGTTCGAATATGGTCTATATTTGTCTACTCCTTCTGGACTGTTCAACCGATTTGGTCCAACATTTGGTCTTCGTCATATTATATCCAAACTTAGTTTCTTGGGCCATACCGGTCCACAACTTTCGGTACTTCTCCCCAATATTTAAAAAAATGGCACTAAAATGCTAGGACGATATCACTTAAATGGGGCAACCAATTTGGTTCAAACTTTGGATCTCCTAATATTTTAGTTTAACTTTTAAAATGGCCCATATCGCTCCTCCCTAAGGGTACCTGCCCTAAAAAAGTTCAACATTTGTGTCTTAGTGAAGTTAATTCCTAATCCACATTTTTGTCGGCAAGTTCAAATGTCCAAAAAGGGCCACAACATTCTAAAGAGACCTTAAATACATTCGATCTGTCCGGAGGTGAAAGTTTCGCTTCACATTTGCTGAGGGTATCTATCTGTCGGCAAAGCAGACTGACACTTTTTTACTTGTTTTATTGTAATGAAACCATTAGAACATTTCATCATTTGCATCTAATTTTTTTTTTCTCTAAAATGCCTTCTATTTTTTGGGGTTCAACTGTATCGGAATTGTAAAACACCTTCCTCTTTCATTCATTTGCATCTAATTTTTTTCTCTACAACAAAACTCGTAAACCCCTCAAGGGACAAAACCAAACATGCCTTCTATTTTTGGGGGTTCAACTGTATTGAAATTGTAAAACACCTTGCTTTTTTATGACTATCCTGAGGCTAACACTTTACAACCATGGCAGCTGACGACAAAACTATCGTCGCATGTACATGTGTGTGTGTGTGTGTGGATACGATCGTGACACATGACCTTTCCACTTTCCAACTGTTTAGAGCGGTTCTTTTTCTATGTTCGTGCAACACATTACATTTCCCTCTTTTGGACAAACAACCCCTAAACGCAACATTTCAACTGTACCCAACACGAATGAGAATGTCCATTTAGAAATTTCCAAAAATTATTTATCAAGGGATATGGAGGGTTTGGGATGGTATGGCTTGGCTAGTCAGCAAGCCACACCTTTATACCTTTAGAATAGTAAATGGTTTTTTATTTTATAGATAATAGAAGTAAAATTCAAATGTCGTCTTATCTCTGTTGCATTCCTTTTTTCCTGTTTACAGGACACACAAAGAAATTATTTTTTTGATAATGCAAGAAAGAAAACCTGAGTTTAACCTTTAAACTCCTGCTGTGTCACCACAACGATGGCGACGCGTCCTTTTTACATAATTCTAGATAATTTATGTTTATTTACTTTAGAAGAAAGCAGGCAGATAGACAGCAGGATCATCATAAAAAAGCAAAACCGATCCTTCTCCTTATCAACCATCACAAATTATACAACAAAAACAAACACATGCTACTCTATGTTGCATGATGCCGCTTGGTTTATATTATGTATGACATATTGTGTCGAAATGTGTCTGTCTCGTTTATTTCCTTTTTATATTTTCTTTTGTAAATAAAAGAAAAACTATACACACGCACACACTCAAACCATTGCAATGCTTGCTTGTTGCTGTTGATTGCTTGCATGTCACATCAAAGTAAGAATACCAGTAAAAGGACCTTTTTTTCTCTCACTATATCCCATTTAGTTTTAGTTTTTTCTTTCTTTTACATTTCTTCTATTGTCTGTTTTCTATTATTATTTTTCTTGTGTAGAAAATTGAAATAAACATCTGCCTGTGTTTAAGATGAAAAACCCCTTACAACTGCCTTTTTTCTATAATAACAACAACGGCGAGGTCTCTTGGAAATGGAAACAAACCCACCCAGCCAGCCATATGTTATACATCCTGATGAGGAGGAGCTCAATTTTTTGTTAAGAAAAAAAAATTAAAATTAACGATTGTGCCTGGGGGATCTTTTTTCTAGAAGGATGTGGAAAATGAAAGAAGATTTAAATAGTTTTAGAAAAAATTGACATAATCGCCTTAACTGCTCACTTTCGGTATCCAGGAATTGAAAACGTTTAATATTTAAAGGCCATTCTTGTAGAACTATTCGCTGTTTATCACGCAATGGGGCTTGGAATTGTTTAGATTCTCTCTACCTTTTAAAAATTACCTAGCGCCTTAAGTTTCACTGATGTATGTAGCCAAGGAACGGAATGAAAGCCAATAGAGATTACTACTTCGTTGAGAACTGCTCTTGGTCCTATGGGCTAGGATCTCGTTTATAAAAAAATTGAATTGAAAATTTAAATTTTCAATGTTAAAATATCGACTAATTGTTATAAATTTTATACTTACTTACATACTTAGCTGGCCTTTTACAGAACATTTGTTCCATAAGCCGAACTAAGAAAAAATCTCCAAATTTTACCAAATTTTATACCTACATTCTAATTTTTACTCCCATAGATCCTTCTTAAAAGAAAGGATGCTTTTATAGACGCTTTCTAAAAGAAACGGTGCTTCTCTAGGCTCTTTCTGAATGAAAGTGTGCTTCTAATGGCACTTTCTAAAAGAAAGCGTGCTTTTATATAACTTCGTCTGAAAGAAATGGCGCTTCTACGGATCCTTTCTGAAAGAATTTGTGCCTCAACAGACCCTTTTTGAAAGAATTGGTGCCTCCACAGACCCTTTCTGAAAGAATTAGTGCTTCTATTGACCCTTTATGAAAGAATTTGTTCTTCTATTAACACATTCTGTAACAAACTGTGCTTCTTTTTGCCCTCTCTGAAACAAAGTGTGCTTCTGTAAACCCCTCCTGAAAGATTTTTGTTATCTTGAAAAAGATATAGTTAATATTTCTATAGAAAATATTTGCTCAAATCAAATCTCAAATAAACTTACCGCAGAACCTATAATATTTCAAAAATTTTCAAAGTTAAAACAACGTTTTCTTGAGTTAAGTATTTTTTGCTGCAATTCCTTTGTTGTAGTTAAAGAATTACCAAAATTTATTGTCAATTAATTTGCGATTCTATTCATTCTATACGCCTTCGGTAATTTTTTACCTCCAAAAATTACAACATAACCTCAAATGTCTCTCAAAGGTCTTTCAAGAGGAAATAATATTTGTATTTCTTCTATTATGAATCAATCTATAGACCCTTTCTGAAAGATTTTTGTTAGCTTGATAAAAAGATTTAGCTAATATTTCCATAGAAAATATTTTTTTAAAATCAAATCTTAAATAAACTTTCCATAGAACCTAAAATTGTTCACCATTGTACCATTCGCTGCTATTCCTTTGTCCGAGTTGAAGTATTACCACAATTTATTGCCAATTAATTGTTATTCTATTACTTCTTATCACCCTTTCTGAAAGATTTTGTTATCTTGGAAAATAATTACTTAATATTTCTACAGAAAATATATTTTTTAACAAATCTTAAATAAACTTACCACAGAACTTAACATTTGTAAAAATATTCAATGTTAAAATATCGCTTTCTTTGTTCAAGTTGAAGAATTACCACAATTTATTGTAAATTATTTGTTACTCTATTCATTCTATATGCCTTCTGTAATTGTTCCCTCCAAAAATTGTAACATAACCTCAAATATTTGCCATAGGTCCTTCAAAAGGAAGTAACGTAACATTTGTGTTCTTCTATTATATGAAGCAACATGGGAGCGTTAAGTACCATTTGCTGATAATCGCGTGTTCCATATATTAATTTCCTATAATTAATTAAAAATTATTCTTTTTTTCATAAATTTGCAATTTTAAGCAACAAATTTATTCATTCTTTTACTTTCCTTTAAAGTTTTGCGCTAAAAGATGCAACATAACCTCAAATGTCTCCCAAAGGTCTTCAAAAAGAAATATTTTTATTTTTCTCATTAGCTGCTAATAGTTTGGTAAATTCAAAGATTTCCTATAATTAATAATTAAGAATTATTCATTTTTTTATAAATTTGCGATTTTAAACAACAAAATTCTTCATTGTTTTAGTTTCTTTTAATTTTTCACCCCAAAAGATGCAACATAACCTCAAATGTTTTCAGTGGCCTTTCAAAAGAAAGTAATATTAGTGTTTCTCTTGTTATAAGAGGTACCATGAGAGAGAACAACAACTTTGGTTGATTTTTTTGCAAGTTCGATTTTTGCATGTTCTTGCGACTTCATTCCCTCTTTTACTGAACAAGTTTGTTATCGAACAGCATTTTGTAAAAGTTTGTACAAACTTTTGGGTCATCGAACAGACCTAATGTATTGACAATTTGTGTCAATCATCAGTCCATGTAAACGTTTGTACAAATTTGTACATACTTTTGGGTTATCGAACAGACCTAATGTATTGACAATTTGTGTCAATCTTCAATCAGTCCATCTGCTGTTTGTTTATGTTCCTTGTTGTTTAAGATTTATCGCACTTTATTGCAAAATAATCATATTTGTCACTTTGGTTTTGGTTAGGAGGAAACTTCATTCGTTAATTTTAAGCGCTAAAAACGGCAACCCTGCAAAAAGAATGTCAATTGTTTGTCTCTTGTCATTATGACGATGCTCTATGATAGAGAAGACCAAATACGGTTATAAAAAGAATTTTGACATTTATGCCTACTTACTAATGGCGGCACTTTCATCTGTTAATATTCCCTGATTAATTGTAAGATTTAACACATTTGCAACCATTTCTTAAGTATTTACTGACACTTGTATGAAATTAGATCACTTACTTGTGAAACATTTGCCGTTGCAATTTATGTTTGTGTCAGAGAGAAGTCCGCCAAAAGTTGTCAATAGAAGAATTCACAATAACAGAGTTGATAATGTTATAGCACATTTACATCACGTGGGTATATAGCAAATGAAAAACATCAATGAAAACTAGATTATAGTCGATTTAAAGAGCTATGACACGATCCAATGAAATGGAAACGGGTAGTTAATACAATCTTGACCCAATTGTTATAGCGCATTTACATCACACGCCCTCTGCATCAAATATAAGACGTATTATCATTTAAAACCAGATTTTACTAGACATTAAGTGCTGTGACACACATGGCTCAATGAGCTGGAAATTGAAGGGTTTACAGTGTTATAGCGCATTTACACCACCCATGTTTTATTTCAAGTAAAATACGTATTATCATTGAAAACTAGATTCTAGTCACAATTTAAAGCGTTATGACATGATCCAATGAAGTGGAAACTGCAAATTAAAAGAATCTTGGACCAAAATGTCTTATTTTTTGAAAGTGATCTATGACATGTAACTGGTAAATTTGTTCAATAGGGTTGCCAACGCTTGCAAAAACACCTCAAATAAAATTTAAAAAACAGTTTCTGTAGATGCTCGCATGGCACAATAATACAGGTACAACGGCAAAAACAGCTGTTTATCACATTAGCTGTCAAAATGCATTATTGTGAATAAAATGATATACAAAAGGTAAACGAACAATTTACATTAATGCGTTATTTTGACGTTTGGTGTGGTAAATGGACCGATTATTGTTATCATTTAAAATAAAATAAAAACATTTCTTCTTTAAATTTCCTCTTAAAAACAACAACATAATGTTATGCCTTAAATGCCTAAAAGTTTTTTTTAAATGAAGCAAAAACATTTGCATTTAGATTTACACCTATTTCTTGCAAAATATTAAATTTTTCTAAAATAAAAATATAAAAATAAATGTTCTTTAAATTTCCTTACATTTGTCGCTCCAAAAAAAAAAAAGCAACATAACCTTAAGATGCCTTAAAGCCTTGCAAAAGAAAGTAAAAAATGGTGCCTTCTTCGTCTTTAATGAGAACAGAGAATGTATGGAAGAGGTTATAAAAAGTGCTTTGACTCTTTCTTTTCACTCTCAACCAGGCAGTGAGTGCCACTTTGACATCAAATGGTGGATAAAGGATGTTCACAACAAAGACAAAAGAAACATCATCATGTGTTATTATTTCTGTCAAACCGAATACCACCAGCCAGCCAGCAATTTTGTTGCAAAAATAACCCATATCGTCGTATATAACAACACCACAATAGCAACACTGCAATCTTTATGTACAACATGTTGTAATGTGTGGTGTGCCCCCAAGTATCATCACAATCAACAAACACATCCTTAAGCAATTAAAAAAGGCTTAAAAAAAGGGAAACAAACAGCCAACAACACCCCCAAAACACACACCTCCCACTCTAGGCAACAAGACAAGTGTCATGGTTGCCAAATGAAAGTGAAAGAAAAATACTACTCTCTCTCTTCTGCCGTCTCATGACATAGAGGCGTTGTGTTATGAGTGTATAATGATAACTTGGTAAATGATAAAATTGCATTATGAAAAAGAAACGTAGAGTTGGCAAATGTGGGGGAAATTGTGTCAACTAAAACGAGTTGGTTGGGAAAATCATTGCCATCAGCAGCACCAAAGTCGTTGAGTTGTGTAGGTCGCCGCCGTCTTCGTTGTTGTTTCTTGTTTGTAATTACAAAGGGAAAATACCACGCATCCTTGCCAACAACTACAAAAGCACAACAAAAAGGACAATAATATTGCGTTGTTATGTGTGTAACAAAAAGCACAAAATAACAACAAAATAATTAAAAAAGTAACCCACTTGGATGACAGAACGTGGCACCACCCACTTTTATACAATGCGCTACCAGCCAGCATCATATAAACATAATGTTAAAGTTGAAAAATAATTATAAACAAAAATTTTCAAGGATCAAAGCAGAAGAAGAAGAAGAAGAAGAAAAAAGAAGACTTGCATTGCATATTACAGCAAAACAGTCTTTTAACATAACAAAGGTCTTTAGTCAAGCAGAAAATTGTTGCCTTAAAATGTCACCTCAAATAAAAGCAGTGTTGCAATGCATGTTTCACTCTTTTTTTTTATTTTTCTTCTATGCCAGAGTAATTAAATGTGAAAAGAAAGGTTTAAGAGAGGTTGTTTTTTTGTAGAGTAAAGAAAGTAATTTAATAAAATTAATTTTATAATGCGATCCTTTGAAATCTGGGGACTACAATTGCTGGTCATTGTTATTAACTTAATTAATAGAATTACTTTAATAGAATTACTTTGACGGAATGCAACTGGTGGATTTTCAGGGTGACGCTAATTCTCATAGTAGTTGTCAAAATGCATTATTATAAATGTCAAAATGCATTATTATAAATGATGTCCCAAGACAAAAGGTAATGGTAAAATGTAAACAAATTTTCACAATTTGCTTTGTGTTAATTTTCCTTGCATAACTTTATGGTTTATCATATTTTTGTTGCAAAATAGTCATATTTGCCACTTTGGTTAGAAGAAAACTTTATTCTTAATTTTACGCGCCAAAACTTTAACCTTTCCAAACAATATGTCAATTTTTGCCTCTTTGTCATAGTGATGTTCTATAATAGAGAACAGCAAATACGATTATAACAATTAAAAAAGTGTCAGTCAGAAGTTAAACTAAATTTTAACAAAATATTAGAAGATCCAAAGTTTGGACCATATTGTTGGCCCATTCAAATGATATCGTCTAGCATTTAAGTGAAATTTTTTAAATATTGGGGAGAAGTACCGGAATTTGTGGACGCGTATTGCCCCATGAAACTAAGTTTGGATATAATATGACGAAGACCAAATGTTGGACCAAATCGGTTGGTGACATAGGGGGTTTTTACACCTTTCGAGCTGTTTTCCCAAGAAATATGGACTTGCCCCTGAAAAAACTTTTAACGTCGTAATGTAGGTAGCGACTGCAAATAGCTTCATCAAAAATCGAAGTGATTCGAGAGCTGGTCTTAAAGTGAACTTATCCGAAATTTTGTGTGAGAGGTACCAGAAGGAGTAGACAAATATAGTCCATATTCGAACCTGATCTATATCTGGTAGATATATTAGGATGTGCAAAGTATGGATTACATCGGTCACTCCCTTCAAGAGTTATCGTGCGCACAAATTTTCCGACCATTTTCCAACTTTGTGGGGAAGGTACCGAAAGGAGTGGACCAATATAATCCATCTTCGAACTTGAACTAAGTTTGGACAAAATATTACGAAAACCAAATTTTGGACAGAATCGGCAGATCCATTCAAGAGTTATCTTGCGCTCCAACCACTACACACGGTGTCATAGGGGCTTTTTGCATCTTTCAGGCTATTTTCTCAGGAAGTATGGACTTGCCCCTGATAAAACTTGTACCGTCGTATGGGGGGCAGTGAATACATGTCGTTGCAACAAAAATTAAAGCTATTCGAGAACAGGTCTTAATCTGAACTTATCCGAAATATTGTGTCGGAGGTACCCGAAGGAGTGGACCAATTGAGTCCATATTGGAACCTCATCTAAGTCTGGTAGAAATTTCACGATGTGCAATGTATGGATCAAATCGGCTACTTCCTTCAAGAGTTATCGTGCGCACAAATTTTCCGAACATTTTCGAACTTTTGTGGGGAGGTACCGGAAGCAGTGGACCGATATAGCCCATCTTCGAACTTAAACTAAGTTTGGGCAAAATATTACGAAAGCCAAATTGTGGACCGAATCGGTTGATCCATTCGAGAGTAATCTTGCGCTCCAACCACTACACGCGGTGTCATAGGGGCTTTTTGCATCTTTCAGGCTATTTTCTCAGGAAGTATGGACTTGCCCCCGATAAAACTTGTACCGTCGTATGGGGGCCGTGAATACAAGTTGTTGCAACAAAAAACAAAGCGATTCGAGAGCAGGTCCTAATCTGAACTTATCCGAAATTTTGTGTCGGAGGTACAGATACATTTATGCTTTGTTTTATCGTGGATTTTTTGACGACGGCATCCATAACCTCCCATATCTATTAAAATCATAATAACAGGGTGAATAATGTTATAGCGTATTTACATTACCCGGGTTTTCATCAAATAAAAGTATTGTTATTGAAAACTAGATTCTGGACCATTTTAAGCGTTATGACACGATCCAATGAATTGAAAACTGCTACTTAATACATACTTGAACAAAGATTTCTGCTTTTTTGAAAGTGATCCTACGTCGTATTGTCCATTTGAGCAACTGATGGAACACCACCTTATTCCGGCACATGGACAAAATATACGATTCCTTAAATTAAAGAAATATGTTTCCAAGTAACCTTTAAGAAAAGGAAATAATCCTAAACCCCTTTGTTATTTATCCAGCAAATAAGATGCTTTGGACACTATAACCAAGAAAAACTTAAAAAAAATAACCTCTTTTTTATTCTTAATAGTTTTCCTTTCTTCACATAATTGATGAGGTTACACCACATTCTTGGAAAATGTTCAACTGCAGCATGACTAATCGGATTATTATTTTCATTAAATTTTATGTTTTCTCCTTTTAATCATTCTCTGGGTTTTTGTTCATTTTATTAACTGTTCTTTTATCCTTTTCTCGTTTTTTATACCCTACACCACATAAAAAAGGAAACGAAATAGACCCATAGTTCCTTGTGGGGACATACATATAATCACTTTCTGAGTCGATTTATGCATGTCTGTCCGTCTGTCCATGTATTTTTGTTCGCAACGTACAGGTCGCATTTTTTATCCGATTCAGCTGAAAATTGGGGAAAATAATTTTTTTTAGCCAAGGGAAGAACGCTACTTATTTTGGTAAAAATCGGTTCAGATTTGGATATAGCTCCCATATATATTTTCGGCCGATTTGACAAATTTGCTGCGCCAAACACGGTATATGCGTCCGATTATGATGAAACTTGGAATGTGTGACTGAATCCGGTCTAGAAATAAGTATACCAAATTATTTCGAAATCGGTTCAGATTTGGATATAGCTCCCATATATATTTTCGCCCGATTTCACGTATTTGCTGCACCAGACACGCTATATACATACGTCCGATTTTGATGAAACTTGGAATGTGTGACTGAATTCGGTCTAGAAATAAGATGCCAAATTACATCGAAATCGGTTCAGATTTGAATATAGCTCCCATATAAATTTTCGACCGATTTGACGTATTTGCGGCACCAAACACGCTATACACCTCCGATTTTGATGAAATTTGGAATGTTTGTCTAGAAATAAGTGTGCCAAATTATATCGAAATCGCTTCAGTAGTGCGATTCTCTAACTCATTTTTCGAGTTACCGACAATTGTCGGTAAAATTAAAATGCTTATAATTTCGGTAATTACCGAAATTTTTCGGTAAGTTAGCAGTCGAAAAGCCCTACCGATTGCAAGAGTATTGTCAACTTTTATTTGAACTTTTCATTCATAATTTTGCGTTTTTATGTTACCGATTTTTGTCGGTAACTCAAAAAATGTGGTATGGAATCGCAATACAGTTTTATATATAGCTCCCATATATATTGTCGCCCGATTTCACGTATTTGCTGCTCCAAACACCCTATATCTGTTTAATTTTGATGAATTTTGGACGGTGTGACGGAATTTTGTCTAGTAATAAGGGTACCATATTATATAGAAATCAGTTCAAGTTGATATATATCTCATATACATATATACATATATTTTACATATTCACAGTGGTGTAGGTATCATATAGTCGGCCCCGCCCGACTACGATCCTTTCCTTACTGGTTTCTTTCCTTAAATAATTGAAGAAATTGAAAGTCAATACTTGAGGAGTCCTTCAAAGATGCACTTTTTGTGTGCGCCATAACACACATAAGAGCAGGAGATTGTTTTCTATTTTTGTCTTTATCCTGTTGCATTCTATCTATTCAGTATGTTTGTGTATGTATGTATGTAAAGTGTTCAGTTAATACCGCCATTTTGTAAGCAAAAAGGCTCCTCCAAAGGAAGTAATATTTGTGTTATTCTATTAAGAAGTAACACGGGACTATTAAGTGCAATTCGCTGCCAATAATTTGCTCTATTTAATGTGTTTTTATAATTAATTAAAAATTATTCATTATTTTTTATTAATTTGTCATTTTGAGCAACAAATTTCTTTATTGTTTTAGTTTATTTTTATATTTGTGTTATTCTATTAAGAAGTAACACGGGACTATTAAGTGCAATTCGCTGCCAATAATTTGCTCTATTTAATGTGTTTTTATAATTAATTAAAAATTATTCATTATTTTTTATTAATTTGTCATTTTGAGCAACAAATTTCTTTATTGTTTTAGTTTACTTTAATCTTTCGCGGCAAAAGATACAACCTAACCTCAAATGTCGTAGAGGTGGACTTGCCAAAGAAAGTAATGTTTGTGCTTATCTCATTATATGATACTCCATGAGAGAGAACATCAAATTTGGTTGACAATACATTGACAATTGTGTCACTCATCCATAACATGATTCTCGAGTTTTTAATTGCCTTTTTTTGTCTTTGTCATGTTGCATTCATTTCAGTTTATTTGTGTGTAAGTGTAGTAGTGTCCAGCTAATTCCGCCATTTTGCAAACAGTAATTAAGAACCCTCCATTTTGTGTTCTATGGCAGATTCTTTTGGCGGTCTTTTTCTCCCTCAACCTTATTAGTACTTGACAGTTTGAGAAGAGTACATCATTTATTTTTCTTAAAGCAATGAGACACCATTACCGTTGCAATGAGAATCCATTATATGACATGTGACAAATCAATAACAGAGTTGATAATGTTATAGCGCATTCACATCACGCAGGTTTTATATTAAATAAAATACGTATTGCCATTGTGAACTTTTTTCCTCAATTTTATTAGAACAATGAGAAACAACTACCGTTGCATTGAGAATACATTGTATGACATGTGAGAAGTCAACCAAATATTGTCAATAGATGGATTTGATGTGTCTATATCACAATTACAGAGTTAATGTTATAGCGCATTTATATTACGCGGTTTTTTTATATCAAAAAATTATCGTTTCAATGAGGATACATTAAATGACATGTGAAAAGTCAACCAAATAGTGTCAATATATCACAATGACAGAGTTATTGTTGTTGCGCTTTTACATCAAGTGGGTTTTTTGTATCAAAAAATACCGTTGCAATGAGAATACATTTTATGACATGTGGGAAGTCAACCAAATACTGTCAATATATCACAATAACAGAGTTATTGTTGTAGCGCATTTACATCAAGGGGGTTTTTGTATCAAAAAAGTTACCGTTGCAATGGGAATACATTATATGAGTCAAGCGAAGTCAAACAAATGTTGCCATTGATGGATTTGATGTCTTTTGGGCCGATTCCGTACAGCGAGGCGAGTCGTGTCGCGTTGCCAAATGCAATTTTTCGATTCCGTATGGCAATATCGCCTGACGTCGTCAAATTTTGTCGCCGAAATGTTCATTTTCCGGCGACAACAAATTAGCTGTCGCCGTACATTTTTACTAACGAATAAAAATAAAATAAAAAAAAAATAAAAATAACTTGTTATCGACGATTATTTTCTATCGCTGTACGTAGTGTATTTTTTAAATTTTGTCGCAGAGACGATAGACGACGCGACATGACTCGCCTCGCTGTACGGAATCGGCCCATTTATATCACAATAACAGAGTTAGCAATATTATAGCGCATTTACATTACGCGGTTTATTATAACAAAAAAATTATCGTTGCATTTGGAAGTAAACCAAATATTGTCAGTAGGTGGATTTGATACATTCATATTACAATAAAAGATTTAAAAATATTATAGCGCTGTTTTTATATAAAAAAAAAGTTACCGTAGAAATGAGAACATCTGGGATGATTCTTGGGCGACAGACGACATGATCCATAACCACCCACCCATACCTCTAAAAGATCCATCGAAAAAAAATAAATGTTGAAGCGAATTTTTTATTTAGGAAATGAATTATGCATTTTAATTTTAATTATATATTCCAGACCACCTTCCAAATCCTCCCTCCTTAACGTGTTGTTGTATTAAATTTATCATAAAATTCCTGGCTGACACGATTCACCTGCATAACCTTATCGTTCAATTCCTTTTGCATTCTCTGCTCCCGTGCCAAACGATCATTTTCTGCCAAAATTTGTTCATATTCCTTTTGTCTCTTCCTTTCCATTTCTCGTTCCTTCAATTGCAATTCACGATCCATATTTAGCGAATATTGTTCCCATTGTTTATCCATTAGTTGTTGCTCCGTCTCTTGCTTTTTACGTTCCAACATTTGTTGTTGTTGATCACGTCGAAAGTCCTTAAGCTCCTCCGGCGTCATACCACGATACATAAAGGCAATTTTTTTATTTGGATGGGTGCGCGATTGGGCAACATCAGGATTTTCCGTTAACATATCACTGCTGAGCATATTATATATCTCCGCTAAATCATCTTCGACCTTTTCCTTTTGTTTACGCAAACGTTCATCCCGCTTACGACGTGCCAATTCATTGTTATATTGTTGTATAGAATCTAACATTTGATTGCGTATTTTCCTTTCAGATTTTGCCATTTCTTCGAGACGATGATCCCGGGATTGCAAAGATTCTTGGAGAACACGATCAGCTTGCAGGCGAGCATTTTCCGCCTGTTTACGTTCGGCAATTTGTTGATCCAACCAGGCACGCTGTTGTTCGCGTTGCCTACGTTGCCTTTCACGATGACCCAAATCTTCACCCAAAAAGATTTGGGCACTTGATATACCCAACGTTATGTCATCATCAGCAGAACGGGCTGGCTTGGATTTTTTTATACTCTCCGGATCGTTGAGATCAAATTCTCGCCTTTGTTCTTTGTTTTGAAAACGACAACGATAAAAATTCAAATCACTTTCCATCACCCGCTTACGTTTCTCCAATTCCAGCTCTTTGGCGTGGATGATTTTTTGCATCATTTCCGTTTGCTCTTCATAGCGGCGCTCCTTCTCTGCCTCCAATTGGCGTTGTTTGTTTTTCTCGGCAATTTGCCGTTCAATGGTGGGAACATCGAGCTGCAATAACAAATATGAGAAATTTTTAGAATATTTTTGAGTCTTTTTGGTTATGCTTCTTCTTCTTCTTCTTACCCCATACAATCTTTGTTTGGCATTGAAAATCCTTTTCTTACGTTCCTCCTCAAATTGTTGACGTTTTTGTAATTTGGTGGCTTCATTGAGATCAGCTTGGGTCATAAAACTCTGGGCCATGTTACGGAGATATTAAAAATCACTTATCCTACAATAAAAGAAACAGACACGAATTGAAATAAAAACAAAACAAAAATGACAACTACATATATTTTTAAAAATATTTCCATTCATATTCACAAACAATTTTGACACACAAAAACCTTCCCTTCCTCCCTTGTTATTTTGTGGGGATTTCAAAGTGCTTTTTGTAAATTTTTGTTTTAAATTCCATTCATCCATTCATGTGCGTCCGTCTCTTTTTCTTGTTTAAACCATGTTATCCATTTTTAAGTACCTAAGATACCTGGGAGTAGTTGGTTACGTTTGTTTGCTTGTTGACAGGTCAATAAGTTTATTTTCTAATTATTTTTGTTTTTTTTTTCTGTCGGTTATTTTTCTTAGATTTTGTCCATCTAACTCCTGCTTTGAATGGGATTTAAAGTGGTCTATCATGGCTCTTTGTTGTTTCTAGGGCTTAGCGTATGCCGCTTGATTGCCATGTTAACTTACCATAACTACATATTTGGGCTTATTTGTTTGTTTGTTTGATGATTGGTTGTTAAGCATTGCTGGAACCACAAACCATCCCCCTTCCCCCCACACCGCAAACAAAACAATGTTAACAATTTTTGGTACAAATCTTTGGCTTTAGATTTCACAGAAAAACCACAAATCCAAACATTAATCATCACTTTTGTGGAATATGGGATGGATGAGAAATGGATGCAGCAGCAGCATCTTCATTAAGATTTTTGGGAGATTTTTCAGTATGCGTTTTATGGCAAATTAAAAAAAAAAACTAGGGAAATTTTTGTTTATTTAAGAAAATTGATGTTATAATGTTACAGCGCATTTACATCACGTGGGGTTTTACATTAAATAAAACAATGTATCATGGTACAAATACACAGGTAGCCGCATCGGCAATTGTTGGTATCATAAGATGTCAAAATTTGACATCAATTGAATGCAATTGACACATTATGTTACCATCAGCTGGCATGATAATGCTACCTGTATTATTGTACCATGCAATGTATTACCGTGGCAATGATAATACATTATATGGCATGTGAAACGTCAACTAAATATTGTCAATATTTGGATTTGATGTCTTTTATCATGAGAATAACAGAGTTAACAATCTTATAGTGCATTTACATCATGCTAGTTTTATATGAAAAAATACCGTTGCAATGAGAATAAATTATGTGACATGTGATATGTCAACCAAATATTGCCAATGGATGGATTCGATTTATTTATATCACAATACAGAGGTAACAATGTTATAGCGCATTTACATCACGTGGGTTTTTATATCAATAATATATGACATGTGACAAGTCAATCAAATATTGTCAATAGATGGTTTTGAGGTCCTTATCATCACAATAACAGAGTTAACAATGTTATAGCGCATTTACATCTCGTGAGTTTTTATATCAATAATATATGACATGTGACAAGTCAATCCAATATTGTCAATAGATGGTTTTGAGGTCCTTATCATCACAATAACAGAGTTAACAATGTTATAGCGCATTTACATCTCGTGAGTTTTTATATCAATAATATATGACATGTGACAAGTCAATCAAATATTGTCAATAGATGGTTTTGAGGTCCTTATCATCACAATAACAGAGTTTACAATGTTATAGCGCATTTACATCACGTGAGTTTTTATATCAATAATATATGACATGTGAAAAGTCAATCAAATATTGTCAATAGATGGTTTTGAAGTCCTTATCATCACAATAACAGAGTTAACAATGTTATAGCACATTTACATCATGCGAGTTTTATATGAAAAAATTACCGTTGCAATGCGAATAAATTATGTGATAAGTCCATATTTAGTCCCAATTTACATTAGGCGAGTTTACTTGCGGCAATTGGCAGTTTGTAGGTGAGATAGGGGGCTGAGAGGCAAAGGGTTACCATATGCCTCACCCCTCTCTCCATCAAACTGACAATTGCCGCAAGTAAACTCGCCTAATGTAAATTGGGACTTACATTAGTCAATTTTCCTTGCGGCAAGTGTCAGTTTGTTGGTGAGAGCGAGTGTTGAGAGGCAAAGGGTTGCCATATGCCTCACCTGTCTCTCCATCAAACTGACAAATTGCCGCAAGGAAAATTGCCTAATGTAAATATGGACTAAGTCAACCAAATACTGTCAATAAATGAATTTGATGAATTGTTTGGTCTGTTCCAGAACTGCAGGAATCTACTAATTTGTACTATTTTTTCCGATAACATAAAGGGAAAAATGTTATCGTAGCAAAACATAATAGCTTCTTGCAGGTTCTGGAACAGACCATTTGTTTCACAACAATAGAGTTAACAATTTTATAGTGCTTTTACATCACCTGGATTTTATATATAAAAATTATCTTTAATGAGAATACATTATATGACATGTAAGAAGTCAAACAAATATTACCAATAGATGGTTTTGGATGCAGGATATAGCATCTTCATTACGAGTTTGGGGGGTATAAGGTGAATTTTTAGTATGTATTGTGAATATTAAAAATTAAAAAAATTAAATTAGAAAATTCGGTAGAAAAATTGAATGGTAGAGGTGTCGGTCCAATATCGAACTGGATATTTTTGTCATGTTGAGAAACGTTCCTTTATAAGAATATAAGAAATTTCCCCCAAGAGTCCTTAGCTGTAATATTCAAAACATTTCAAAACCTTTTCCCAAGAAAAAAAAACTTTTTTATTGCACACCGCCAAAGCGTTTATATTTCCTCACAAAGAAATATATTTGACAATCTATTGTTTTTTTTTTTTTTTTTTTTTTTTTTTTTTTTTTTTGGAATACAAAATATGCATTTTTAGTATTCAACACCTAGCAGCGGGACAACAACACACACACCCATACCCACTATCACCACCACTGTATCCATATTCATCAAAAATAACTTGAACATCACACCATTACTTTTTTTCTGCAGAAAAAACGTGGACATGATGATGATGGGAACTAACAAAAATTTCAACGTTATGCATATTTCACTAGAACAACAAAAACATATTGACTCTGAAAAAAAAACTCGCACATATCCTGTTTGGCTGGCTGGCTGATATGATATGAGAAAACAACATTCTTCTGTATTTATCTTTACAAAAACACATTTCAAATCTATCAACACACTTGTCAACATAAAATTGTATTCAATTTATTTGCGCAAAAAGAAAAAAACACCTATCCACCCACACAAACTGATGCTGCACTTCAAGTGATGTAAAAAAAGAAACCAACAAAAATTGCAATTCTACATTGAAATGGTTTTTTGAAATGCATATCTATCCTCCTCCTATTTCTTCAATGTTTGGTTGTTTGATGGTTGTCTATCATTAATGTTGCTAAAGAATAATATTGTTTGAAAAAGGAAGCAAGGGAATAACATTTATAGATCCATTCCTTCCTCCTTTCCTTTTGCTATTTTTGTTTTTTTTTTTTTTTTTTTTTTTTTTTTTTGGCAAGGTTTACATGTTGTGAAGAAGTCTCTTGGGGACTCAAACATCATACCTACATATAGATTTCTGTGATATATGTGTGGCATATTTGGAAATCTGTACTTTTCTCCATAGTTCTTCTCTATATACATATGTCTGTCTATCCCATAGAAAGCTATGCTGCTTGTATAAATATTTGCTGCAAAAGTTCAAATCTCTAAACTGTTGATATTGACATGGAGAAAATTGTTGGAAGAAAAAATAAATTAAAGTTGAAAATGATTGATCCCTTTATTTGTTGCTGCAACAACTATCTGCAGCAGCAGCAGAGAAGTCAATTAAAAAAATAAAAAAAAAAAATATAAATTTTCAATATTTTTGTGGGGATTTTCTTTAGGAAATTAAGTATTTTGGCCTAAGATGAGTTGAAGCATTAAGCTCGGATCGGGACCAAATTTTTTCCATAGGTAGGTCTCTCGTTCCTGAGATATGGGCCTCCGAAGTTCCGAAAATTTCCTTGTTAAATGTCGTCTACTTAGAGAAAATTTTTAATTTAAAAGAAAATGTTCCCGTTCCCTAGATTGGCTCCTGTCCACAGGAGAAAGTCTTAAATCCGCGGCCGAAGGCCTGCTTTATAGGTAAAATTATAATTTTATCAAAGCTTAATGCTTCAAGTCAACTTGATCCAGTATTTTTTGTGGAAATTTAAATAAGAATTAGGCCGCCACCTCGTAGTGCAATGGTTCGAGCCTAAGTACGAGTCGCCCCGGACCAGTCAATACACACTTCAATTTGGTCCAACCATTACATTATAAGTCTCCATAACATCACCGAAGGGCCAATTGAGACTTCTCTCTACCCACTTAATGAAGAAGATCCAATAATAAAATCTTTCTTATCGTAAAATACTTCAAATAATCTCCGAAAAGAAACTTTGAATAAATATTAACCTTCAAATGAACCTTAACCTTCAAATGTATCGGGAATGTTCTGAGACACACTTCACCTCTCACTTCATGCCTCAAACATTTTGTTCACCCCAATTACGCTTATTTTTCGAGTATTTTATGAACAGATTCAACCGATTCGCCTCAAAATTTGGCTTTCGTAATATTTTGTCCAAACTTAGTTTATGTTCGAAGATGGGTTATATCAGTCCACTCCTTCCGGTACCTCCCCCAAAAATGTTCGAAATTGTTCGGAAAATTTGTGCGCACGATAACTCTTGAAGTGAGTAACCGATTTGATCCCTACTTTGCACATCGTGAAATTTCTACTAGACTTAAATGAGGTTCCAATATGGACTCGATCGGTCCACTCCTTCGGGTACCTCCCACACAAAATTTCGGAAAAGTTCAGTTTAGGGCCTACTCTCGAATCGCTTTGATTTTTGTTGTAGCAACTTGTATTCACTGTCCCCTATACGACGGTACATGTTTCATCAGGGGCAAGTCCATACTTTCTGAGAAAATCGCACCACTTCTTCTGGTACCTCCCTCACAAAAGTTCTAAGCTTTTCGCTAAAATGGTGTGTACGGTAACTCTCGAAGGTAGTAACCGAGTTGGTCCATACTGTGCCCATCGTAATATTTCTACGAGACATAGATTATGTTCGAATATGGACTATATATGTCAACTCCTTCGGATACCTCCCACACAAATTTTCCGAAAAGTGCAGTTTAAGAGCTGCTCTCGAATCGCTTTGATTTTTGTTGTAGCAACTTGTATTCACTGTCCCCTATACGACGATACATGTTTCATCAGGGGCAAGTCTATAGTTCCTGAGAAAATGACCCGAAAGCTGTGAAACCCCCACGACATCAATAGCTGGAGCGGACGGTAAGTTTCGAACGGATCTGCCGATTCGGTCCAAAGTTTAGCCTTCGTAATATTTTGTCCAAACTTGGTTTAAGTTCGAAGGTGAGCCATATCGGTCCACTACTTCAGGTACCTCCCCAACAAAAGTTTAAAAAATGTCACTAATATTGTACGCACTATATCTCTAAAACGGGCATGCCGATTTGGTCCAAGGGGATCCAAAGATCTAATATTTTATCCAAATGTAGTTTAACTTCCAAAATGGTCCATATCGATCTTCTCTTTAGGGTACCTTCACACAGGCTGAGGGTATACCTCTGTCGACAAAGCCGATTGATACTTTTTTACTTGTTCTTATTGATATTCTTATCCCTTCGTTTCCTTTAGTCTCTCAACTTTGTTAGGTCCTCAATTTTTTGTTACTCTATTGTGTTTGACTCTATTTTCTTGGTTTACTCAACCTTTACCTTTCTTTCCAAATGTAAACATACCAACAAAAGCCTCTCATGTAAACGCGCCATAAGCCTGGCTCCATTTTGTTAGTTTTCTCAGCAAAATTTTTTCTTTTCAAATGTAAACAAACCAGCAAAAGCCTCTCATGAAAGCCCGTTATTAGCCTTACTCTATTCTGTTAGTTTTCTCAATAAAATTCCTTCTTTCTTTTAAAATGTAAACAAACCAACAAAAGGGTCTCATGTAAAGACACTATAATTGACTCTTTTTTCCGTCAGATTTCTCAAACAAAGAAATAAAGTTTGGTTTATAATGTTCGTAAGGTTACACACACTTCCTTTCTGTTAACTCTCTGTAAATTTGATTCATTATTCTCGTTACTTTTAATTTTATCATCATACAAACTGTTAAGACTTGAAGTTCCTTCTCATTGCTGTCATATGTAATAGCGCATTACTGTGAATTGCTTGTTTACATTCTGTATGTGATTTTATTCACAATAATGCATTTTGACAACTAGTGTGATAATCAGCTGTTTTTTTGCGGTGTACCTGTATTATTGTGTCATGGTTTGACTCTATTTTCTTGGTTTACTCAACCTTTAGCTTTTTTTCCAAATGTAAACATACCAACAAAGGCCTCTCATGTAAACGCGCCATATACCTGGCTCCATTTTGTTAGTTTTCTCAGCGAAATTTTTTCTTTTCAAATGTAAACAAACCAGAAAAAGGCTCTCATGTGAGAGCGTTATTAGCCTGACTCTATTCTGTTAGTTTTCATAATAAAATTCCATTCTTTTAAAATGTAAACAAATCAAAAAAGGGTCTCATGTAAAGACACTATAATTGACTCTATGTTTCCGTCAGATTTCTCAAACAAAGAAATAAAGTTTGGCTTATAATGTCCGTAAGGGTACACACACTTCCTTTCCGTTAGCTTTCTGTAAATTTGATTCATTATTCTTCGGTGCTTTTAATTTTATCATCATACAACCTGTTAAGACTTGAAGTTTCTCCTCATTGCTGTCATATGTAATGAAAGATTACCTATTGACCTCTTTCTTCGCCTTTTCATTATTTCATATCTAAAAGTAATGACAGTTGTATGGTCTTTGACATTTGCATTTCACTGACTTCAAATACACCTTTCTCTTGTTATAAAAGAATAATTCAATGATTGTTTTTGTTGTGCCGTTCATGGAGAAACTTGTTGTCTAATAAGAATACATATTTTGTTTACATTCTGATTTTATTTAACACTAGCAAAGTGCCCGCTACTTCGTATGCGTTAAATATACAAAACAAATAAATAATATATAATATAGAATTGTGAACATGGAAACATTTTGTGTACTAATACGTACCACTTTAGTTCGATTTTCGTCACGCCTACACATCAAGATAAATCCACATTTTTTGAGATATTTTAATTGAGGTTCTCAGCGCAAATATGGCCTAACCCAACAACCGCCATCCTCATTTCCAGCTCTATCTGTTCCCCCAAAACCAATTATAGAACTATTTAGTACTTTCATGTAAATACATAAATACGAACCTCCTCCTATTATTTCAAAATTCCCTTTACACAATAACAAATTGTACCAAATCCTGTGCCATTTAGAACTTTTCGTATATTTATGGCTCATATTTCTTAAATCTCACGTTATAAGCAAATGATAACAGTAATCTTAATTCCAAATCTCACTTTTCGTATCCAAAGTACGAATTTCCAAACCTACCTCTTTCAACACTCCTACAGTAATCGTAATTCCGAATTTCAGGATTCCAAATGTATCCGATCACATAAATTAAAATTTGGTACCATTTAGTACTTTTCGTATCCATAACTAAAAATATCAAAAACTTCATCAATCCTACACACCAACAGTAATCCTCATTTCGAATCTCGGGATTCCAGCTATATCCGTTCACCCAAATCCAAATTGTACCAGATTTGGTACAATTTAGTACTTTTCGTACACATAAGTACAAATTTTCAAAACTACCTCAGTGCTATGTTCAAACAATAAGCTTAATTCCGAATTTCAGGATTCCAGATACATCCGATAACTCAAATCCAAATTTGGTACCATTTAGTACTTTTCGTATCCAAGGTACGAATTTCCAAACCTACCTATATAAACACACCAACAGCAATTTTAATTCTGAATTTCACGATTTCAAATGTATCCTATCATTGAAATCTAAACTGTACCAAATTTAGTACTATTTAGTACTTTTCCTACCCATAACTAAAAATTTCCAAAACTTTATCAATCCTACACTCCAATAGTACTCCTTATTCCAAATCTCTCAGCTATATCCGTTCACCCAAATCCAAATTGTACCAAATTTGGTACTATTTAGTACTATTCGTACCCACGAGTACGAATATCCACAACTACCTCAATCCTACACGCCAACAGTAATCTTAATTCCAAATTTCAGAATTACAGCTGCATCCGGTCACCGTAATCCAAATTGTACCAAATTTAGTACCATTTAGTACCTTTTGTTCCCATAGGTCCGAATTTCCAAACCTACCTCTATCCAACTCTCCAAAAGTAATCTTAATTTCGAATTTCAGGATTCCAAATGTATCCGATCACCCAAATCCAAATTGTACCAAATGTGGTACCATTTAGTACTTTTCGTTGCCATAAGTACGAGTTACCAAAAGTATCCGAATCCCACACTCCAATAGTAATCATAATTCCAAATTTCACTATTCCAGCTCTATCCGATCACTTAAATTCATATTGTACCAAATTTGGTACCATTTAGTACTTTTCGTACCCGAAAGTACGAATTTCCAAAAGACCTCTATCCTACACTCCGACAGTAATCCTAATTCTAAATTTCAGGATTCCAGTTCCATCCGTTCCCCCAAATCCAAATTGTACCTTATTTGGTACTATTTAGTACCTTTCGTACCCATATGTACTAATTTCGAAAACTACCTTCATATCTCAAACCTACGCTCCAACAGTAATAGTAATTCTAAATTTCAGAATTCCAACTTTATCGGTTCGCCCAAATTCAAATTGTACAAAATTTAGTACCATTTAGTACTATTCGTACAAATGAGTACACATTTTCAAAACCACCTCCTTATATCAACTCATCTTCTTAACCTTGATTTTCATTCCAAATTTCAAGATTTTAGCTCTATCCGTTCACGTAATACCAAATAGTACTAAATTTAGTAACATTTAGTACTTTTCGTACACTTATAGTTCGAATTTCCAAAAACCCTTTGGTACACCTTTCTAACTCTCCATCAGTGACCTTCATTCCAAATTTCAAAGTTCTAGCTTTACCGGTTCGCCAAATACAAACGGTACCATATTTAGTACCTTTTAGTACTTTTCCAGTTCGAATTTCCAAAAACCAAGCCTTATCTGTCACCTTCGGACCAAGAGTGACCCTCACCCAAAATTTCATGATTCTAGCTTCAGCCGTTTCGTCTGGGCGTTGATGAATCAATCAGTCAGTCAGTGAATCAGTCACTCTACTCTTTTATTAATATAGATAAACAAGTATAGCATAGCATCCTGTTTAGTTTTGTTCTTCTATTGTGTTACTTTTTCTTTTTAATAAAAACAGATTTCTTCCGTTAAAAAGTTAATGCAATTTTTCGTACTTTTGAACCCTTGAATTAGGCAGGCTTCTGTAAATTGATGTTCTTTAGTTGTCAACAAAACACCATTCCTTCTCTTTACACAAAGGGGTGAGAGTATAAATGATATTTATTGCTAATAACAGAGTTGATCTCTGTCTCTCCTCCCTCTTTTGTTAACATTTTAATTTCTCATGCATTTAATTTGTAAATATCTCTACTTTCAACATTTCTTGGGAAACAAATTCAGCAAATTCCCATGAAATATGATAAAAATCATGAAAAAAATAATGTTAATGTGAAAAATTATTATTTAAAATATTAAACAAAATTAAGGTTTGGCCAACAAATAAATAGACAAAGCAACAAATCAAACAACATTGTCAAAGGCAGTTTACATTAACAAAAAGCTTGGGCCTTTGGAGTTTTTCGGCACTACTCTGTTAAGTAGATTCTTTCTTCTCCCCCACCCACTATTCAATTAAAGAACAAGCCTTGCATTTTAAATACCATTTCCCAAAATGCCTACTTTAACAGCTCCATATTTTTGTTGTAAGTTGGCGGCAGGAGGAATAAATGGTGATACTTAATAGTAGACACGTTCAATAATCAGCTCATGTTTAAAATGTGTTATGAATTTTTAAGTTACAATTTTTCGGGAGCCCTGTTTTTTCTTTTGTTGTGTTGTGTTTCGATTTTTACATTTCGCCATTGCGGTGGACATTACTTTATTTTGTTTAATTGTTGTTATTACCATTACTCGTACTGTGGAGTCGTGATGATGGTGGTATAATTTCACAAAGACCGCCCATAGTTGCTTGCTCTTCTTCTTGTTGTTGTTGCTTCTATTTCGTATGGTTTTTAATTTCAAACACCACCATTGCCTGCCCAATAATAATTTTTAAGTGGCTATTTAAAGGTATTGATGGCGATATGTAAACATGCTATTAAATAGTCATTTAATTTTATTTTATAGGTGGCTCTTCAACAATTACCACCACCCAAAGTAATGTGTACTACTTTGGGGGGAAGGTGGGGATGGGAATCGGGAACATCTTACAAAATAATGTAAACTCTGAATACGGTGGCATGTTTTGGGAAAATTTAGTACATTCAAGGTGTTAATTTAAAGTACATAGTTTACAATTTATTACCTTGGATTTGTAAGGGGAATTTATAATCCAATGCAAATTGAAAAGTGGGTGGTAACGTTTTGGGGACAAATTTCCTCATATTAGACAAAATGTGTGGGAATTTAGAAATGAAGACAGCCATTATAATTGACGTTCAGTAGTGAGATTCTCTAACGCATTTTTTGGTTACCGACAAAAATCGGCAAATTTAAAACTCAAAATTATGAATTAAAAGTACCAATAAAAGTTGACAACACTGTTGTTGTCGGTAGTACCTAGCGACAACTTCATTTTGGTAGCTGACTTAACGACAAATTTCGTTAATTACTGAAATTGTAAGCTTTTTAATTTTATCGATTTTCGTCGGTAACCAAAAAAATGCGTTAGAGAATCCCATTACAGAGGATTATTTTAATGTGGCTATACAAAGAAGTCTTGTCAACTTCCCAAAAAATACTACTGTGACTAACTGGGACTCAGCTTTTCAAGATAAATACTATGCACTACATTTATTATACCCTACACCACCCTGTGGTAAGGGTATTATGTGTTAGTGCATTTGTATGTAACATGCCTAAGGAAAAGAGATAGACCCATAGTTCCTTCTAGGGATGTGCATAGAATCACTTTCTGAGTCGATTTATGCACGTCGGTCCGTCCGTTCGCAACGTACAGGTCGCATTTATTGTTCGATTTGGCTGAAAATTGGGGAAGATCATTTTTTTAGCCTAATGAAGAACGCTATTGCTTTTGGTGAAAATCGGTTCAGATTTGGATATAGCTCCCATATATATTTTCGACCGATTCGAGGTATTTGATGCACCAAACACGCTGTAGCTGTCCAATTTTGATGAAATTTGGAATGTGTGATGGAATTAGGTCTATAGATAAATGTGCCAAATTATATCGAAATCGGTTCAGATTTGGATATAGCTCTCATATATATTTTCGGCCGATTTGGAGTATTTGATGCACCAAACACGCAGTATCTGTCCAATTTTGATGAAATTTGGAATGTGTTACGGAATTAGGTCTATAGATAAATGTGCCTAATTATATCAAATTCGGTTAAGATTTGGATATAGCTCCCATATAAATTTTCGGCCGATTCTTGTTATTTGGTGCAGGAAGGATGTTATATATGTCCGATCTCAATGAAATTCACAATGTGTGGCGGAATTTGGTCTAGAAATAAGTGAGCCAAATTATATCGTAATCTGTTCAGATTTGGATATAGCTCCCATATAAAATTTCGGCCGATTTTTGGTATTTGGTGCACGAAACATGTTATATAGGTCCGATCTCAATGAAATATGGAATGTGTGACGGAATTTGGTCTAGAAATAAGAGTGCCAAATTTTATCGAAATCGGTTCAGATTTGGATATAGCTCCCATATAAATTTTCGGCCGATTTTTGGTATTTGGTACACGAAAGACGTTATATATGTCCGAACTCAATGAAATTTGGAATGTGTGACGGTGTTAGGTCTAGAAATATATGTGCCAAATTATATCGTAATCTGTTCAGATTTGGATATAGCTCCCATATAAAATTTCGGCCGATTTTTGGTATTTGGTGCACGAAGGATGTTATATATGTCCGATCTCAATGAAATTCGGAATGTGTGACGGAATTTGGTCTAGAAATAAGTGTGCCAAATTATATCAAAATCGGTTCGGATTTGGATATAGCTCCCATATATATTTTCTCCCGATTTAAAGTATTTTATGTACCAAAGACGCTATGTATGTCTAATTTTGATGAAATTTGGAATGTGTGACGGTGTTTGGTCTAGAAATATATGTGCCAAATTATATCGTAATCTGTTCACATTTGGATTTAGCTCCCATATATATTTTACCAATTCACAGTGGTGTAGGGTATCATATAGTCGGCCCCGCCCGAGTTTGATCCTTTCCTTACTGGTTTTTATTTTATTACTTTTAAAATCTTTTTTTAATCTTTTGGGAAAAAATAATAAGTAAGCATTCCTAACCTCAAATTCCTCCATCATTCCCATTACAAATTTCTGAAGCCAATAGATTTGCATCAACTCAAATACTATGTAGAAATGTTTATGTTAACGATTTTAAGCAATCCAAACACGAAATTCAATAAAAAAGTGTTAAAATAAGTTTAGACATGTTGATGGTCATGGTATGTGACTTAATGGTCCCCTGGTAAATACTTCAAAATTACCATAACGTATGAAAGTAGACAACAAAAATTAAACGCACACTTCCAAACGCTATCTCTAACCAATCAAAACCCATCTAACCAAAAACAAAACAAACATCAAACAAATATTAATTTTTTCTTCAATGAAAGGCTTTAGCTTTGGCTCCTACAAACATTGAAATCGATATCTTCATTTCCCCCATTTCATATTCATAATTTCTTTAAATTGTATGTTTGAAATTTGTATTAACATAACACCACCCACCCCTCTAATATAACCAATATTTGTTTACCCAGATGTTTTTTTTTTTCTTCTTCTTTTTGGTGATGACTGACTGACCATCATCATCACACAGTATCTCATCCAACCGTTCACATTTTTTTAAATATGGGCGCTTTAATTTAAATCTATTCTCATTAAATTGAAACCAGTTTCTTCTCTTCTTTCTCATCATCTCCTTAAGTCCAACTGACGTTATGTTATTTTGTTTATTGTATGGGTGTCCATTTAGAAACAAAATATAGCAGCATCTTATCCATGACTGGATCTCATCTACACATCATTTGCAGCTTGTTACGTACTTTATAAACATATCACCCTTCGTCACAGCAGTCTCACTCAAATCACTCACTCACTCCTTCGCTATTGTTGCTTGTATGTAAATAAAATATATTGTCCATATATCCAAAAAAAAAAATGTTTTGTGTTTGAGTTGAGATTTGTCTGGCAAAACAAATAGAAGTCGGTCTGTCGGTTTGTTTGGTCTCTTGCTCCCCTTTATGTTCCTCCATATTATTATTTTTTACTTTGCTGCGTATATCGGTAACATTCATTTGATGTTTTGTGATATTTTGTATTGGTTTCCAAAAAAGGGGGGTTTTTGTGTGTTCATTCCTCCATACAGGCATTAAACAAACATTTGGAATAGTATTGTTTTTTGTTGTTGTTTTTGTATTTCTTATTCATATTTCTCACCTAAAACCCTAATTGTCTCAGCCAGACTCATTTAAAGATCATTTACCAGATGCTGCTGCTTAAACCAGCGGCATCATATGCATATCTAGGGTTATGTTTTTTTTTTCTAAGATTTTATTGCCCTTAATGTCTTGTTGGATTGTTATCGGTATTTTCGGTGTCTGTCTTATGGTTATTTTATTAAATCTTTGCTCTTGTTTGGTTTAATGGCCAGCTGCTGTTTTGTTATATTGCCTGTGATTGGGAATGGTGGTGGTGGGGGGTTATCATTTTAATTTAACAACAAATCTGTATAATTTTATCATAAATGTTCAATTTGATCTCATTTTGATGAGATTAAAATGAAAGGCTTGGGAATTTTTTGTTGTTGTAGTTGGAAAAGTTTGGAAAATGTAACTTTTCCCATACAAAAGTTCACCGGAGATGATCTTTTCCAATACAAAAGTTCACCGGAGATGAATTTTCCCATACAAAAGTTCAGCGGAGATGACTTTTTCTATACAAAAGTTCACCGGAGATGACTTTTCCCATACAAAAGTTCACCGGAGATGACTTTTTCTATACAAAAGTTCACCGGAGATGACTTTTCCTATACAAAAGTTCACCGGAGATGACTTTTCCAATACAAAAGATCACCGGAGATGACTTTTTCTATACAAAAGTTCACCGGAGATGACTTTTTCTATACAAAAGTTCACCGGAGATGACTTTTCCTATACAAAAGTTCACCGGAGATGACTTTTCCCATACAAAAGTTCACCGGAGATGACTTTTCCAATACAAAAGTTCACCGGAGATGACTTTTCCCATACAAAAGTTCACCGGAGATGACTTTTCCTATACAAAAGTTCACCGGAGATGACTTTTCCAATACAAAAGTTCAGACGAACGATTGATTGAACCTAAACTAAAATATTTTAAGTCTGCTTTGTCCATGTGGTGTTCTATGTCCTCCTTTTTAATTCTCTTTCTTTAGTATAGAAAGCTTCTTTGGGCCTTCTATGCAGAGAAACTCCTCCTATTGTATTCAAAACATAAACAATCGTCTATAGATCCTCACTAGACGAACGATTGGAGGTGGCTAAACTAAACTATAAATCCAATTATTCCCTTTGTGCTTTTCTAGGTTTATATTTAAGTCTATTTCTAGAATTTTTTTTTTTTTTTTTATTAAATCCCTCCTTTCTTTTCTTTTTATCTTTTACAGAAAAAACATCGCCCAAAACCTCACTATATGCGCCGTCAAACAGACATCAACTATTCCATGCGTACAATTTTGGTTGATTGGTTGGTTGAGGTATCCGAGGAATATAATTTAGATACAGAAACTCTTTACCTTTCTGTATCGTATATTGATCGTTTCCTTAGTCACATGTCGGTGGTGCGCAACAAATTACAATTGGTGGGAACAGCAGCTATGTATATTGCCTCGTAAGTATAAACACAACAAAAATTAATGTAAAAAAATATATTAAAATCATTTATGGCACACTCTAGTTTAAATTACTACCAATGCTATCATATTCCTTCAAATAGCAACTGCATACTCTAGTGTTAAGTTGCTGTCAATGCTGAAACGCTTAAAATAATCTTTGTTTTCTCATTAATGTATGGGCTTGGTGTAAAAGGCCTATCTAGGAAAGAATGTCAAAGTTAAACTTCAATTATATTGCCTCTGTTTCTATTACATTTTACCAAGCCACGAACAATATTTACTGCCAGGATTTATGGGAGTTGTATTTTCTTTATTTTCAATGATTTTTATATTTTTATTTTTTTATAAATTTTAATCATGTCAAAAAAACCCACTAAAAACGGTATATTTTGTTATTTGCATCATTTCTTACCAAATGTAATGCAAACGCCTTGAAGTATGCTTTAAATTTTTAACATATTGCCTTATTATTTCACTCAGAGAGGGGAGAGAGAGACAAATTAGATCAATGACAAATGGTTGTTTTATTTTTACATTATTTTTATCATTGTTTCTTCTTCAAACTACAAACAAAGATGTTTACCACAAACATTCCAAAAGAACTTGGAAGGAATACTGCCATTGTTTCTTTATAGTTATTTCCCACAACTATCCCAAAGGGAATATGTTGGAATATCTTGCAACTATTTGTCATTATTTATCATTGCAAGTGAAAATTTTTCTTTAACTTCTCTCTTGAGTTTGAAAAACGATGCTGCTAGTTTTTAAAGTAACTTTTCCCCCATTTTTTTTTATTAAATAAAATAAATGTCTAGCTTTTATTCTTCTTATTCACAGCATATAAAACATGCAACTATTGCAGCTTCTCTTCTTATTATACATCCTACGGCCATCATTTTTGTCTCACAAGAAAGTCATTTCTTTGCTTCGAGATTGTGTTTTCTTCCTTTTTGTGATATCTTTTTATTGGTGATAATATTGCTTCTGGTGGTGGTTATGGTAATACTCCTCTGCTCTTAGTACTGTCATCCTTTTGTACTTGATGATGGTCATGATTGCAATAAGAAGCTTTTCCACTATGCTCATCTTCTTATAGAGTGTTCATAGTTGTTGTTTGGATACTCCCTTTTGTCCGTTTTCATCAGTGATAGGTTTCTCCAGTGTCATTGTTATATTTTCTATGCTAGCGATTTGCCATTACTTGTTATTCTTCTTAGATAAGATATTGTCATCAATTTCTTTCCTGCTTTTGGTTACTACTCAAGATGCTGCTGTTGTAAAATTCATTGCACTAGCTAGCTAGCTACAAGTCATTTTTTCGTTGACCACCACCAACCAACCACAACAAGGAGTTTATTATTAAGTTGGCAACGAGGGTGTCGAATTTGAAATTTGTTAAAAGGAGAATAAATAAATTATTTTAAAGTTTATTTGCCCATTAGAGGAGAGCTTAAAAATCTTTTTTGGTATTTTGTTGGCATTTTTAGTGTGTTTTTATTTATAACAGTGGGCAATAAGAGGACAAAACAGTTGTTTTGTTATAAAGGATTTAAAATAAATTAAATTCGTAGATAAATAAAATGGTTGAAGAAAACTCAAAAATAAATTATTTACGCAGCCCAATTATGAATATCAATTCCCCCTGAGTTTTCTCACTTTTTCCTTTAAGTTGGAACGGCAGAAAGACAAAACTCACGGGAAGTTTACATCCATAATCACCCTGTCGTATTTTTTGCATTGATTTCCGTTTTTTTTTTTTCTTATAGCCTGTTTATATTATAGCTTTATGCAGGGTTAACCTTCTTTATGAGACTTAATTTGACGTATACGCAATGGAATTGTTATTTGAAAGCCAGTGGGTTTATTAAATAATTGTTCTACAAACATCCCAGAAGGGACAAGGGAGTCTTCTCTCATATCAATGAGTGCACCCCGATTCGTATTAGCTCAATGATATGGGACCTACTGTTTATCGCCGAGTCCGAACGGAGTGTCTTAAGACACCACTTGTAGAGAAGTTTTACATGGCTGAAATACTCAGGAAATGTCGCCAACATTACTGAGGGTTATTTTGCCACCGTTGAGAAATTGTTGATGTTGCCTGGCCGGGGAATCGAACCCACGACCTTTAGCGTGCAAGGCGGATGTGCTGACCATTGCATCACGGTGGCACCCGGTTTATTAAATCCGTTTATATTTAAACTTAAACGTACTATTACCATTGCCATGTGGATTTGACAACATTAACGCAACTAAAAATAAAGCATAATTTTAGGCGTTTACTTTGTTTAACATGTAAACTAACCTTAACGTTTTTGTGTTCTTTAAAGTGTTGGCTAAAGTGTTTTCTTTAGCTAAAAGACCCATTTAAGTCGTCTTCTGTAGTCGAAAGACCCACCTATGTTGTCTTCTATGGCTAGAAAACATACTTTAGTGGTCAATTATACGTAGAAGACTCACTTAAGTTGCCTTCTGATTGCGCAGAGTGCCTTTTCAGTGTCCTAATCAAACTAAATAGATCAGTTTTGACTTCAAATCTACTCATTTTTTGTCAACACTACTTTTCTTGCCACCTAACCTCACTTTTAAAGATGGTGTCTGTTTTCCTTCCCAACATACATTTAACAAGCCATCAAATCACATCGCATTTCTCTCGAACCACCACAATCATTTCAATTTAATTTTGATTTCACTTTAAATAAAACACGAAAATGATTTTCAATCCAATTTAATCCTGATTAAAGCCAACAGCAGCAGACAACCAACAACCAACGATTGTTTGCAATTTTTACGAGCAATACGCTGCTTTCCTTTCTTTCTCTCAAAACAGAAAAGAAAGGAGATTCCTAACTGGGTTTTACAACAGATTCCATTCTATTGATACTTTGTGGTGCGTGTGCATCACTGATTTGCTTTTGTTTGCAAGTGAAAGAATGGTAGTAAGGTGGAGATGATGGCAATGATGATGATGCTGTTAGTTGGTTGGAGATGGATGCAATGATGTGTTCCCTTGTAACATTGTTGTGTTGTTCTTGCCACATTCCAGTCAAGGGAATGTAAATTATTAATAAACTACTCTTCCTCTATTTCTTTTATACAAATTTATTAAATTTTTGTCTTAAATTCCTTTCTTGTTTTTTTTTTCAGCAAATACGAAGAAATCTATCCCCCAGATGTATCTGAATTTGTTTTCATCACCGATGACACCTACAGCAAGGCCCAAGTTTTACGCATGGAACAAATTATTTTGAAAATTTTAGCTTTTGATTTGTGCACACCCACCGCCTATGTTTTCATTAATACCTATGCTGTGCTGACAGATATCCCCGACAAAGTTAAATTCTTGACTTTGGTAAGTTTCCATCGAAATTTGTTTGGTAATCTTTTAATATTGTTTTAATTTTTATTCTTCTTTCATTTCCCTTCTTTCAGTACATTGCGGAATTATCTCTATTGGAAGCTGATCCCTACCTGCGTTTCCATCCCTCATTGATTTCGGCCGCAGCTTTGGCCTTGGCCCGTTATCTCTGCAAATTGCCTGTGTGGTCATCGGAATTGGAGGAAATCACCACATATCGTTTGGAGGATTTAAGAGAAGTTTTCTTGTGTCTGTGCAAAACACATGTTGCTGCTGCCACATTGCCACAACAGGCCATACAAGAGAAATACAAGGCAGAAAAGTAAGTGGAAACGAAGAGGAAAAAGATGAAATTTGCTTAAAAGATATTTCTAAAATTGAACTTAAATAACCCTTTCCCTTGTCTTTGGTCTTTGGAAGCACCCTTTCCTTTGGAAAGGGTCTTTGGAAGCACCTTTTCCTTTGAAAAGGGCCTTTAAAAGCACCCTTTCGTTTGGAAAGGGTCTTTGGAAGCACCCTTTCGTTTGGAAAGGGTCTTTGGAAGCACCCTTTCGTTTGGAAAGGGTCTTTGGAAGCACCCTTTCGTTTGGAAAGGGTCTTTGGAAGCACCCTTTCGTTTGGAAAGGGTCTTTGGAAGCACCCTTTCGTTTGGAAAGGGTCTTTGGAAGCACCCTTTCGTTTGGAAAGGGTCTTTGGAAGCACCCTTTCGTTTGGAAAGGGTCTTTGGAAGCACCCTTTCGTCTGGAAAGGGTCTTTGGAAGCACCCTTTCGTTTGGAAAGGGTCTTTGGAAGCAACCTTTCCATTGGAAAGGGTCCGTGGAAGCACTCTTTCCTTTGAAAAGGGTCTTTGGAAGCAACGTTTCCTTTGGAAAGGGTCTGTGGAAGCACCCTTCCCTTTGGAAAGGGTCTGTGGAAGCACCCTTTCCTTTGAAAAGGGTCTTTGGAAGCACCTTTTCCTTTGTAAAGGGTCTTTGGAAGCACCTTTTCCTTTGAAAAGGGCCTTTGGAAGCACCCTTTCCATTGAAAAGGGTATTTGGAAGCACTATTTCCTTTGTAAAGGGTCTTTGGAAGCACCTTTTCCTTTGGAAAGGATCTTTGGAAGCACCCTTACCTTTGAAAAGGGTCTTTGGAAGCATCCTTTCCCTTGGAAAGGGTCTGTGGAAGCACCCTTTCCTTTGCAAATGGTCTTTGGAAGCACCTTTTCCTTTGGAAAGGGTCTTTGGAAGCACTTATTGCTTTGGAAATGGTCTTTGGAAGCACCCTTTCCTTTGGAAATGGCCTTTGGAAGCATTCTTTCCCTTGGAAAGGGTCTTCCACAGACCAACCTTTCCTTTGGAAATGGTCTTTGGAAGCATCCTTTGTTCAGAAAAGGTCTTTTGGAAGCACCTTTTCCTTTGAAAAGGGTCTTTGGAAGCACCTTTTCCTTTGAAAAGGGCCTTTGGAAGCACCCTTTCCATTGAAAAGGGTATTTGGAAGCACTATTTCCTTTGTAAAGGGTCTTTGGAAGCACCTTTTCCTTTGGAAAGGATCTTTGGAAGCACCCTTACCTTTGAAAAGGGTCTTTGGAAGCATCCTTTCCCTTGGAAAGGGTCTGTGGAAGCACCCTTTCCTTTGCAAATGGTCTTTGGAAGCACCTTTTCCTTTGGAAAGGGTCTTTGGAAGCACTTATTGCTTTGGAAATGGTCTTTGGAAGCACCCTTTCCTTTGGAAATGGCCTTTGGAAGCATTCTTTCCCTTGGAAAGGGTCTTCCACAGACCAACCTTTCCTTTGGAAATGGTCTTTGGAAGCATCCTTTGTTCAGAAAAGGTCTTTTAGAAGCACCTTTTCCTTTGAAAAGGGTCTTTGGAAGCACCTTTTCCTTTGAAAAGGGTCTTCGGAAGCAACCTTTCGCTTGGAAATGGTCTGTGGAAGCTCCCTTTCCTTTGGAAATGGTCTTTGGAAGCACCTTTTCCTTTGGAAAGGGTCTTTGAAAGCACCCTTTCCTTTGGAAAGTGTTTTCAAAAGCAACCTTTCCTTTGGAAAGGGTATTTAGAAGCACCCTTTCCTTTGGAAAGAGCCTTTAGAAGCATCCTCTCCTTTGAAAAGGATCTTTAGAAGCACCCTTTCGTTTGGAAAGGATCTTTAGAAGCATCCTCTCCTTTGGAAAGGATCTTTAGAAGCACCCTCTCCCTTGGAAAGGATCTTTGGAAGCACTCTTCCCTTTAAAAAGGGTCTTTGGAAGCAACCTTTCCCTTGGAAAGGGTCTGTGGAAGCACCCTTTCTTTGGAAATGGTCTTTTGAAGCACCTTTTCCTTTGAAAATGGTCTTTGGAAGCATCCTCTCCTTTGGAAAGGGTCTGTGGATGCATTCTTTCCTTTGGAAATGGTCTTTGGAAGCATCTTTTTCTTTTGGAAAGGGTCTTTGAAAGCACCTTTTCCTTTGGAAAGGGTCTGTGGAAGCACCCTTTCCTTTGGAAATGGTCTTTGGAAGCACCTTTTCCTTTGGAAAGGGCCTTTAGAAGCATCCTCTCCTTTGGAAAGGATCTTTAGAAGCATCCTCTCCTTTGGAAAGGATCTTTAGAAGCATCCTCTCCTTTGGAAAGGATCTTTAGAAGCACCCTCTCCCTTGGAAAGGATCTTTGGAAGCACTCTTCCCTTTAAAAAGGGTCTTTGGAAGCAACCTTTCCCTTGGAAAGGGTCTGTGGAAGCACCCTTTCTTTGGAAATGGTCTTTTGAAGCACCTTTTCCTTTGAAAATGGTCTTTGGAAGCATCCTCTCCTTTGGAAAGGGTCTGTGGATGCATTCTTTCCTTTGGAAATGGTCTTTGGAAGCATCTTTTTCTTTTGGAAAGGGTCTTTGGAAGCACCCTTTCCTTCAGAAAAGGTCTTTTAAAAGCAAAAGTTTTTTTTTCCATTTCCAAGGTTTTCTTATTCCAATTAGATTTGGCAACATTAACGCATTTAATCTACACAAAATTAAAGCCTACTTTTAGGCGTTCCCTTTACTTCAGTGTTAAACTAACCTTAAATTTCTTTTTTGTTTTCTTTCATTTTTCCCCCCTTTCAGATTCCGTTCAGTCTCCACAATAGAAGCCATAAACATTGATGACGAACAATTTATTGAAATTGTTAACAATTACAATGAAAATCAAAAACAGGAACAAAACACAGCAGCGGCAACAAATGGTGGTGGTGCCACAACGTCAACGCCTTCATCAAAAGTGAATTTGTTTTTTAAGTTTTGATTAAATTAAACCAACTCTCCTTGTAAATTTAAGATTTTTTTGTTTGTTTTATGTATTTTTTCGTTTTTTATTGTAAGATTTTTTTATATATATAACACGCAACACAGGAAAAAGAAAAAGAAACCACCACAAAAAAAAAACAACAATTAAGTATAGATTTGTTTTTAAGAAATGTAATTTACCTTATAATTATATAGAAGAGAAAAGAAAAAAAATAGGACACACACATGCACAACAAACAAACCAACTAACTATCCCCCATTCACCTCCCCACTTTATTTAGACTAAAAAATTAACAACCACCTACCCAACCATTTTCCCCACAATCGATATATATGACTGTCTTTTAAATGTAATTTAAAACATATTTATTAATATCCTCCCCCAAACAAAACAAAAAATACATAAAAAGAAAAAAATCGTAACAAATGGCAAATAAAACCACATGCCTCCTAACTGCTAGCACCACTCGAAAAAATTATATTTTTCAAAGAAATTTTCTTAAAGAAAATTTGTTTTATTTTTTATTTTCCATTTAATTTTTTTTTTTTTTTAGTTTATCTTTTTTTAATCTAGACAAAATTCAAAAGAATGATTTTCTTAAACTTACACATTGGAAAAGTCTACAAGAAAACAAAACCAAATTATTCTATCCATCTATCATTAGCCCTGGGGCTGTATTTATTTGCCATATTATTTCCCAAAAAAAAACCAAGTATATATTTTTTTCTTTTTTTTTATAATTAAACAAAACATAATTATATATTTTGCTAAGTTAAGAAGAAGACATCCCAACACAAAAACTCATAATTTTAAACATTAAGTATTTTTTAACGTTAATTAACAAAACAAACAAAAAGCCATATAAAAAACAAACACAAACCGCTAATTATAAATTGATTTTAATAATAATTATAACTATACAAATTTATAAATATATATATTTTGATTTTATGTAAGCACACAAACAACAAGTAATGAAAGAAGAAATTTGAATGTCAATGGCTTTCAAGAAAAAAGAACAAAGGATTTACAATTATTTATATTGTTTTTTATACATTGTCTATATAGTTTATATATTTTTTTGTTTTCCCCTGTTTCCCTCTTCTCTCTCTCACCCTCCCTCCAAAAAAAAAACGAAACATAAGTTCTGTGAACACCATTATTTTTTAAATGAAAACAAAAATATAAAAAAACGCTTAAAACAAATTGGATATAATTTTATATTTTTTCAAAAAAAAAAAAAAAAAAAAAAAAAAAAAAAAAAAAACCTTTTTATGTACATAGCAGTATATTGGAGAATTAAGGAAATGTACGGTTTTTTGTATCAAAGTAATCAATTTCTAGGTGTAGAATTTCCATTGTTATCTCTAAAGTGGTTATCTAAATATGTTGGAAAGTCTTATTTCATGTTATTTATTATTCACTATCTTCCAAAGCTTGTGAAACCACCATATCCAGGATCATTGGGTACTATTTGAGATTTTCTGAAATTAATTAAAAATTACAAAGATGTCCCCTCACTGCCGTTGTAATCTTGTCCACGATATTTGAAACAATATTCGCTATATTTAAGCTCTTATCAGGCTATTAAGTATCCCTTGAGGAAATCGGTCGAAACTTTTTCAAAGGTCCTTTTAAAAAAATTATCATTTTCGTTTTTGGTAAGGATTTTTAAACGTTGAATCTCGTGCCATCGCAAAATTGACCATATAAATATGTTGGAAATTTTATAAGATTTTTTATTATTATTATTATTTATTGGCGGTCAGATTTTCTGCATTGTTACCACCTTTCGGATATAGTATAAATTTGGTAGATGCAGTATTCTGCGGGAAAAATTACCGCCTTCGAAATCTTGGTTAAAAATAATAATAAGTAATCATTGGCTAAATATAATATCCCCTGATTACCACCAGTAGTGCGATTCTCTAACACATTTTTTGAGTTACCGACAAAAATCGGTAAAATTAAAACGCAAAATTATGAATTAAAGTTCAAATAAAAGTTGACAACACTCTTGCTATCGGTAGAATTTTGCGACTACTTTTTATTCTTCGCTAACTTACCGAAAAACATCGGTAATTACCGAAATTATAAGCATTTTAATTTTACCGACAATTGTCGGTAACTCAAAAAATTAGTTAGAGAATCGCACTACAGGTCTGCCGTTTATTTCCTTCTACCGATCACATGTTGTCTGCGTAGGAGCGGGTTATGGTATTTGGCATATTGTCATTTGATCTGGAGACTTATTTTTCATATAATTTGTTTACTTTTCTTGATTTTAATTTGGAAATTATATTTCAATAATGGTAATTTCTTCGTAAATAAAAATTCCAATCTTGAATAAAAATTCTGTGCGGAATTTGTTTGCTTTCCCCGATTTCACATTTTTTTATTTCCATATTTATGTCCAAAAGGGAATATTTTTGTCGATTCGGCGAGAATCGTAGTTTGAATGATTGTTGGGACTTTAAAAAAAGAAGTAGATTTAGATATTTATTGTATACCTTCGAATTCTGGACAAATTCTTCCAAATAGGCTTCATCTCGAGCTGACTTAAAAATATTTTTTTTTTTTTTTGCAATGGAATATCTCAAACTTTTAACCTAACAAAGTGTATTCACCCACCAATTTCCTGAGTAGGTTAGGTTAGGTAAAAGGATGTCCAGCTATCATGTTGACAGCCACTTCACTCGGAGACCTTGTAGGTCCATTGTGTTCATCCTATTGAACTGTACTGAAAGGAAGATAAGGTTATTTGATATAGAATAATAGATGTTATAGAGAAGATAGATAACGTGGACAGAAGGAGAAAGATGTGTATAGGGTTTGAGCAGGGATGCCAACTGTTCCGAGGTAAAAATCGCTACAGCCACATACGCACCATAGGTCTGTAGCGATTTTTGCCTTAAAACAGTCGAGATTCCTGCTTAAACAGTGGTTTTTGTACGTCAAAAATCACCACAAGTAGCGGGGGAAACCACCAACTTGGCACCCCTGGTTTTGAGAGAGATATTTGAGATTTCCGTTAATTGTTCTCGCTGGAGCCATTTTAGACCTTTGGCGAGATGAAGCAGACTTGTTGGCTCGGTGTGGCAGAAGGTTGACAGAGCGACTGTATCGTGTGTTCACCCATGGTTCGCAGTCTCCGCGGCGCACAGTGGTTCAGAATCGTTTTTTCCTGGTCGAAATTCTGTAACTTTTGAACGGATTGAGATATTGTCATAATTCTCAGATGAAGATAATCTTCAGATGAATTATAAGCGGTCAAATTCGGTCTGGGAGATGCAGAGAAATTCAAGGTCAAAATTATGCGGGGCATACACTATGGGCATGCACGACAGCATTTGTAATAGTATTAGTAAATTTTGAAGTTTTTGTCAATGTATTTGGGAGTAGTTTTGGCAGGATTGAAATCAAAATAGTTTTGATTTTGTAAATGAACCTCTTTCAATCCGATGAATTTTGTTTATTTTCCAAGTAACCAACAAATAATTTTTGAAAACAACAAATATTATTTGTGAGGAAATTAAAAAACTTCAACCCAAAATCGAGTTTTGGAGGAAAATTCATCATTTTTTGAATATGGATTGAAGGAATGCCACACACTATTCAATCACACACGTACACAAGGGTTCATTTGGCAGTGCAGTTTGGCAGTATAGTGTATGCCCCGCATTAAACTTTTGAGTTTTTTAAAATATTTTTCATCAAAATATGAGTGTTTTTGTTTTGTTTCACACACCAACAATTATACAAGAAAATTACCAAAAAAAAAAAATTCAAAAAAAAAATTTTGAAAAAAAATCAAAAATTTAAAAAAAAAAAATTACAAAAAAAATTTAATTTTTTTTTTTTTTAAATTAAAAAAAATACTCCTTGGGTTTTCATAAAACTTATATAACTCGTATAAAAAGTCATATACTCAAAAAAATGTTAATTTCTGTCAAAAAGCTGTAATTCATATGGGAAATGGTGTAAAAAACACACATTCTTACCCATGTAATTTCAATTAATTGAAAAAAGTGTTAAACGGACGGAACGGGACGGGTATAAAAGTATATATGGGCATCTTTTCTGTGAAAACAGAACATTGTTCTATGTTGTTCCACAAAAGTTCTAGTCCACTAAATTTGGAATTTCATAAAATTTAGTACCACGAGGAAAAATAAAATAGCTCATGTTGTGTAAACGCTACGGTAATTTACTAAAACGATTTTTAAAGGCCACAATGCTACCTACCTTACAAAAACAACAATGAACGAGAAATAGCTACGTCTTTCTCTAGAAATTTTCAAAAACTACGTATTTCCCAAAAATGGGGAAAATGTTTGTCCTTTAGGGGCACATCACGCCCACACCTTCCAATATTTTGATCTAATTTTTTAGTTTCCTTAATTTCAATAGGTTTACTATCGAATCCCATATAGAAATTAAATATCTTTGACAAAACAAAATTTTGATTTTTGGCCAGGAAAATCGATTCCTGAATCATTGTGCGGCATTAGCATTGGACAGCGACATAATAAGTGTTCGATTGTTTCTTTTTTCCTCTTCATCTTCCTGCAGTAGTCAACATCATTGTTTCTTTCCCATTTGCAGGACATGTATCTTATTCTGCAATGACCCGTGATGATTCCAACCGCTAGAGTTTCAAGTCGAATTTGTTCATGGAGAGTAAGGATGTAGTTCTTCGTTTGGAGAGAATGGGCCTGAGTATCTCAGCCATGTAGAACTTCTCTACAAGTGGTGTCGATAGACACGACCTTCGGACTCAACTATTCCTTATCATTGAGCTAATCAGTCCAACTATAAACTTTTTTGAAATTTCTCATCCAATTTTAAGTTGAGCGAATGTGGGAGTCTTTATAGCGATAGGGAATCTTTGTAGTCGGACGAAAGGAAAGGTTTATAGACAAACGAAAGGAAATCTTTATAGACGACCGAAAGTAAGATGAATTGAAGGGAGTCTTTATAGACTCCCTTCGAAAGGGAGTCTTTATAGAGGAGCTGAAAGGAAGACTTTATAGACGAGCGAAAGGGAGTCTTTACAGACGAGCTGAAGGGAGTCTTTATAGACGACCTGAAGGGAGTCTTTATGGACGACCTAAAAGGAGTCTTTATAGCCGACCTAAAGGGAGTTTTTATAGACGACCTGAAAGGAAGACTTTATAGACGAGCGAAAAGGGAGTTTTTACAGACGAGCTGAAGGGAGTCTTTATAGACGAGCTGAAGGGAGTCTTTATGGACGACCTGCAGGGAGTCTTTATAGACGACCTGAAGGGAGTCTTTATAGACGAGCTGAAAGGAGTCTTTATAGACGAGCTGAAAGGAGTCTTTATAGACAAGCTGACGGGAGTCTTTATAGACGAGCTGAAGGGAGTCTTTATAAACGAGCTGAATGGAGTCTTTATAGACGAGCGAAAGGGAATCTTTATAGACGAGCTGAAGGGAGTCTTTGTAGTCGGACAAAAGGAAAGGTTTATAGACAAACGAAAGGAAATCTTTATAGACGACCGAAAGTAAGATGAATTGACGAGAGTTTTCCATAGACGACCTGAAGGGAGTCTTTATGGACGACCTGAAGGGAGTCTTTAGAGACGACCTGAAGGGAGTTTTTATTGACGAGCTGAAAGGGGGTCTTTATAGACGAGATGAAAGGAAGACTTTATAGACGAGCGAAAGGAGGGAGTCTTTGTAATAGGGCGAAAGGGAGTCTATAGAAGAATTCAAGGATATCATAGGCGACCAAAATTCACTTTTGAAGATGAATGTTTGTTTTCTTAAGGCGAGTTGAAGGTATTCTATCCTTTTAAAGAATAGTATCTTCCTCTACAGGACTTGAAAATTGATTCTATCTATCGAAGGGCTAAAAGTTTGTTCTGGAACAGACATATTTTTATACCCTATTGAAGGGAGTAACAGATTTGGCCAATACTTTACAAATCGGGAAATGTCTACCAGACTTAGATGAGGTTCCAATATGGACTCAATAGGTCCATTCCTTCGGGTACCTCCCACACAAAATTTGGGATAAGTTCAGTTTAGGATCTGCTCGTGAATCGCTTTGATTTTTGTTTTAGCAACTTGTATTCCCTGCTCCCCATACGACGGTACAAGTTTCATCAGGGGCAAGTCCACACATCCTAAGATAATAGTTTGAAAGTTGCAAAAAAAAAACCCCTATGACACCGTATGAGTTGGTTGGAGCGCAAGATAACTCTAGAACGGATCTACCGATTCGGTCTAAAATTTAACCTTAGTAATATTTTGTCCAAACACAGTTTAAGTTCGAAGATAGCGGTCCACTCCTTCAGGTACCTCCACCACAAAAGTTCAAAAATGTTCGGAAAAATTGTGCGCACGATAACTCTTGAAGGGAGTGACCGATGTAATCCATACTTTGCACATCCTAATATATCTACCAGATATGGATCAGGTTAGAATATGGACTATATTTGTCTACTCCTTCTGATACCACCCACACAAAATTTCGGATAAGTTCACTTTAAGACCAGCTCTCGAATCACTTTGATTTTTGATGAAGCGATTTGCAGTCGCTACCTACATTACGACGTTAAAAGTTTTTTCAGGCGCAAGTCCCTATTTCTTGGGAAAACAGCCCGAAAGGTGTAAAAAACCCTATGTCACCATATATGGCGGCCACGATAACTCTCGAACTGTTCAAACGATTTGGTCCAACATTTTATCCAAACTTAGTTTCATGGGGCAATACCGATCCACAACTTACGGTACTTCTCCTCAATATTGAAAAAAAAATCCCTAAAATGCTAGGACGATATCACTTGAATTGGCTACCAATTAGGTCCAAACTTCTAAAATGGCCCATATCGGGTTTCCCTGAGGGTACCTCCCACACAAAAGTTCAACATTTGTGTCTTAGTGCAGTTAATGCCTAATCCACATTTTTGTCGGCAAGTTCAAATGTCCAAAAAGGGCAACAAAATTCTGAAGAGACCTTAAATCTAATCGACCTATCCGTAGGTGAAAGTTTCACTTCACATTGGCTGAGGGTAAATATCTGTCGGCAGAACCGACCGACACTTTTTTACTTGTTTATTTTATATTTTAATTTCAAATATTCATGGCCTGTCTCATTAAGGCGACTCGTTCGAACTAGTACCAAAGTTCTATTTTTTGAAAAATATTTGATTCATTTATGTTTTCAATCACAAAAATTTTTTTCTAAACACAGGAGTTTGGTAGTAATTCGAATGAATTTGAATTCGAATCGTCTTAGTGAAACAGGCCATCAAAGTTTTTGTTCTTACTTTTGGCATCACTGGTAATAGGACGAGATAGTGAAAGTGAGATATCTCACCCATGTGAATATTGATCGTTGTCGATATAAGGGGATGTCCATTTCGGATGTCGGATAATTTTGATAATTTTTACCGGAGGTAGTCAATGTGGTCCCTCCACATCACATGGTAATGGGTAATTAATGAAATTTGTCGGTAAGTTAGAAACCAAAATAAAGTTATCGCCAAGTCCTACCGGTAGCAAAAAAAAAAATGCGTTAGAGAATATCACTACAGATATGGGTACCGAAAGTTTATAAAAATTAGGGAAATAGGATTTCGTATCGTGCTGTCGTAAAAATTAGGTATGTTGAAAAATGTTTTCTCTGTATTATCCTCATGTCGATATTCAGTCAGTGTTGAATATCATTGCTTCTCGATTCTATCAATAGGTGTTGTGGGTTTTTAGGAAATGAAATGTTGGTGGATAAGTTTGGTTTTTGTTGGTGGATTATCAGAATACGTTCGGATTGGTAGTAATCTACCTGTTTAGAGTAAATTTCAACAACAATTGAAATCTTGACAATCTTCTACATGATTGTCCTGAACAAATTCTAATCGTCCCAACTTTTGAAACAATAAGTGATGGATTGACATTCATTGATGAACATGTTTGTCTTCGTTTTTACCACAAACTATAGGGGGTTATCTTGAACGGTAATTCCCCGTTAATTTTTTCACTTTCTCCCTTAAATTGCAACGGCGGATAGACAAAACTCACGGGGAAATGTCATTCATGATAACCCCCATAGTCTCGAAATCGCTTATAACAACATCGGTTATTACAACGAAATTTAAAAAAGCGCCGAAAGTTAGCTCGGAATTTATAGCGAATAAAGGCAAATATTGCTTTTGGCGACTAAATTTTGTCTGTCCCTTGATCTTCGCTATAAGCGATTTCGGTTGTATAAGTCTCTTGACTATACTATATTTTAATTATATTTAAAAACTTCTTACAGAGGTTAAAACTTATGTATTTTTTCAAATTATGTTTGAAATTACATTAAAAATAAAACAAAAGTTACAAGGGAATTTCGTTTATATACATTGAAACAACGAAACATAAAAGCTTGTAAACAAGACGCTTATTATTTTATTGTACTTTTTCTTTAAACAAACAAAAAACCACGCACACACACTACGTCTTTAAAGGAGGGTCTCCACTTTTCTTCTACCCATTTAGCTTTCGAAGCAATAAGAAAAAAGTAAGACCCATAGGACTTTCGTTCTACTCAAATTGTAGTTTTAAAATACATATTTTATTTTACATTATTAATGCCATAATGATAATTTATTTAATGCAAAAAAAGACAACAAATTTTAAATCTAGATTTAAGTAAACATATAGAAATAAATGATAATAAAAACAAATTTAAGAAAAATGAAATATTTTTGAGATTAGAACTTCTTAAAATATATTTGTTAAGATCTATAAGTTTCCTTTTTTAGTATGTTAGAGAAATTTGTAAACTTATAAATGAACCGCAAAAGGAAAAAAGAGTTAAGAAATATATGAACAAGTAGTTATTTAATATTTACATAAAACCAATTCATACAAATAATATAATACATGCATATACCTAATAAAGAAACTTTGAATGCACTCTGAAAAAAAAAAGAATCCTTTTGTTTGATTGATTAAATGTTGGTGAAAATAATTATCTGAGGTGAGATTTTAGAAAGGATGGATAAATTCATCCTTAATCCAAAAATAACTTACGTTTTCCTTATGATTAGGAGAATGCAAAAAAAAAAAATAGAAATGCCGATTTGCCGATTTTTACCCCTAAAATGCCGATTTTTAGTTAAGGCAATTTGTTCACAGAAAATTTCGGTTTGGTATGAAAATTGTGGTTGCTAGAACTAATTTGGTACAATAACGAAGACAACCCCAGCAAAAAGTTTGCCTCCAAAGAGGCAGTTAAATGATATGTACAAGTGATCTGGAAGTGCATCAAATTATGCATTTTCACTCATGATTTTTACAAGAGCGTGACTACGGAAAGAGGCACTCCATTTCACTGCATTTTAACTGACCCTTTGGCATTGCATTTTAACTAACCCTTTGGGGTAGAATAGGAGGCAGTCCAAAGAACGTGTTTTGATACAGGCATTCTGCGGAAATTGTGCAAGCCATTACAAAATATGCCAGAACAAATAAAATGCATTATTTGTGTAAAACAAAAATATTAAGAACTTTATTACATTAACACAAATTATGAAAATTCTCCATTGAATTCAATCGCAAACATGTGTGTTTCCTCCGCTCTCCATTTGTTCCAAGCTGAACAGTTTTTGTTTCATTTGCTAAATGGGTTGTCTTCCCATCACCAGTTAAGATTTCGACATGTACTCCAAAGCAGAGTACGTAAAAATACTTTAAATAAAATTTCCAATCGTTTCGTTTCGTATTTTCCATAGGAACAATACAAAACGAAACATAACCCTCGTTGGCCGAGCTCGCTGTTTAGTTTCGTTTTGTTTACATTCGTGAGTACGAACAAAACGAAAAGCGAAAAGTACCCAACTCCACAACAACAGATAGAAAACTAAATAGTACTTAACACATGTGAATAAATCAAAAACGTTTGGTGGTTGATAAAATTCACTGTGGTATGCTGATGCTAACCCAGCAAACCAAATGTCTGATGTCCGACACGTCTGAACAATTTCGGAAGCAATGTCGTTCAGATTTCGTTCCGATTTCTAAACGATTTTTCGGAGAGGAAATAGTTCAGATTTTGTACCGATTTCGTTCAGATTTCGGAACGAATGTCGGATAGAAATTTCCTTTCCGAATTTCTTAAGGATTTCTTCAGATTTCGTTACGAAATCGGACCGAAATCGATCCGATGTCGCTGCGACATTTTGTTCCGAAATTATGTCAACCACTTCATACAACTTTCGTTAAGATATCGTTACGATTTCGGACGATACGTCCGACATTTTGTTCCGATTTCGTTACGAAGTCGGTACGATTGGTTTGGTGGGAACTTATAGGGTTGTTAAGCAATCACATGTGCCCAGCGAAAAGTTTGCCTCCAAAGAGGCAGTTAAATGACATGTACAAGTGATTTGGAAGTGCATCAAATTATGCATTTTCACTCATGATTTTTACAAGGGAGTGACCCCGGAAGGAGGCACTCCATTGCACCGCATTTTAACTGACCCTTTGGCATTGCATTTTAACTGAACCTTTGGCACTGCATTTTAACTGACCCTTTGGCATTGTATTTTAACTGACCCTTTGGGGTAGAATAGGAGGCAGTCCAGAGCACGTGTTTTGAATAACAAAATAAAATGCATTTATTATTTGTGTAAAACAAAAATATTAATAACTTTATTAAATTAACACAAATTATGAAAATTCTCTATTGAATTCAATCGCAAACATGTGTGTTTCCTCCACTCTTCATTTAATCCAAGCTTAAGTGCTTTTGCTTCATCTGCTAAATGGGTTTGATATTGTCTTCCCATCACCAGTTAAGTGGGTCTATCTTGTATTGCCACTAAACTTGAGTTGCGTTGTCAGTTGTCTGCGTGACTGAGACGAAATGTTGTACCATTAATGTCAACTCAACTGGGTGGTCGATAAACATGTTATCGATCAATGTTTTTTCAAACTTGTGACCTCTATTCGCCAAAAAAAAAAAAAACATTTTAAAAATAATTGCGCTTTGGATAACTCTTTTGTGTATTCTGGACAATATTTTAATATTTTGGCTGAGTTTTCGAGCAAATTTGGAAAACAACCCAAGATTGGAATATAACCTGCCCATTGAATCTTCGGATCGTCAAGTTTTATTTGCTGTCCCAAAAAAATGATAAGTTCGGTGGAATGATTTTTTGATGATGAAGAAAATGTACAGGACATGGCATCTATTAGAAGAAATTTGAGGGACAAGTCGAATCCATTGGAATTGCTATCTGCACTGTAAGCTGATGATCATGTGGAAAGATCTGTATAATCAGTAAATAATTTCAGGTTTAAGGCGTATTTTCGATTGCCAAAGGATGCCGTAGTTTACGTTGTGGAAACGTACAGGATGACTTCAAAGTAAGTTACAGATCAACAGCAATACCCCCACTTTTAAAAGTGTGCGCAGCGTTGCGATTCTTGGAGGACGGAAGTTTCCAAAAGTCCCATGGCAATGATTTCAACAATTGCATGGCTCAATCTACATTGTCGAGAGTATTGAAGGAAATTGTCCACTTGATAGAGGACAAATTGTGCCAAAATTGGATCGTTTCGAAGTTGACAGAGGAGGAAAAAAGGCAAAATAAAAACCATTTTTATTCAAAAACGAAATTCCATGGTGTAGTTGGCTATATATATGGAGGATGTTCGTCATTTCTACTTAAACTGAACCTACTGTATTTGTCACCAAATTCATTTGCAAAAGATTTGCTGCTGTCCGCTCACTTATTGTGATGGACCACCACCAGTGTCGTTGAAGTTTATTTTATTTTGAGGCATTTTCTTTTTCAACTTTGCTTTAAAGTGAATCCAGACTCTGCCACTCTTCAGGTGTTCGTGTTGGAGGTTCATGGCTGTTTAAACTGTCCGACATGGACCTCCACGCTTCATCCGCTGTGGCTTTGGTTTCACCAAAACGCCCGAACTCCTCGGGCTAAGTTTGGATTTTCACTCAGTTTATCAATTAATATTTCGAACTGCTGCTTTGTCGTTATTTTCACCATATTGATACACAAAATTAATTAATGATGCAAAGAATCAATAATTGTTAACAAAATGTTTATTTTTCCTTCTATTTTACTTCTTGTTTCTTCGAAAATGTTCACTGCAACTGAAAATTTGTGGTTGCTGAAAAACAGCCGCTTCGTCAACTGAGATTCGCAACTTCAGTTGAGAGTTGCCATACGTGGATCAATTTTGACAACTGGCAACGCCACTCAACGATAATTGTTATCGATGATCGACCCCAAGATTTCGACATGTACTCCAACAGCACTCCATTGCGAAATTTTCTTCTCGTGAGTTACCGGAAAAATGTTCACAAATTAAATATTATTTAGTTTGTATTTCCAAATGTTTGGAAATGTTAACACGATTATCTCTTTTTGGAAACGTATTCCGCTGCCTGTAGAGATGTACAAACTGATTTATGTACATGTAGGGATCTCTAACAACTGCTAATAAAATGTAGTGAACGGAGTGTCTTTTTCACGACTCCGTTTGCACTGCATCCCGATGCTGTTAAATTGTGAGGAATTGGAGTGCCTTTTTCACGACTCCGTTGAACTGCCTCCGGATGTTGTTAAAATGTGACAAATGGATGTGATTCTTTGGATTGCATCCAAATGCCGTTAAAATGTGAGGAATGGAGTGCCTTTTTCACGACTCCGTTTGAACTGCATAAAAACATGCCGTGAAAGAACTAGTCTACATTGCACTACTTCCAATTTATTTTGCTGGGTGTGTGTGTGTGTCTGAGTGTGTCATTGACCATAACGCACGGCAAACGTTTCCCAAAAATACTTGTCGTTTCGGTGGTGAATGAAACAACTTGGCAAAGCATAGCCGAAGTTACATTTCACCAATCGTACGGTTTCCATCTTTTTACGTTGAAAAGTTTGTGTTTTTGTTTTGGTTGTGGGAATGAAACGATTCAGAGAAGCTGAAAAGTTTGTGGCTTTGTGTGATTGGTACGGGAATCGTTTTGTTTCTTTCCGTTCATTGCTCCAAAGGCACTCCATTCGGAAATTTTTTTCTCTTGAGTTACCGGAAAAATGTTCACAAATGAAATATTATTCAGTTTGTATTAACAAATGTTTGAAAATATTAACACGCGTATCTCTTATTGGAAAATTTATGTCGCTGCCTGTAGAGATGTACAAACTGATTTATGTACATGTAGGGATCTCTAACAACTGCTAATAATATGTAGCGAACGGAGTGCCTTTTTCACGACTCCGTTTGGACTGCATCCGGATGCTGTTAAATTGTGAGGAATTGGAGTGCCTTTTTCACGACTCCGCTGAACTGCATCCGGATGTTGTTAAAATGTGACAAGTGGATGTGATTCTTTGGATTGCATCCAAATGCAGTTAAAATGTGAGGACTGGAGTGCCTTTTTCACGACTCCGTTTGAACTGCATCAAAACATGCCGTGACAGAACTAGTCCACATTGCACTGCTTCCAATTTATTTTGCTGGGACTATATAGTCAAGAGTAGTTTGATTAATAATAATAACATTTTTTTACATATTATAAAAACAGTTTGAATTTCCTTGATTACCAAAACATGTACTTCAGTATATACGGCAAGGAAATTGTTCAAAAAACAAATTGGCGGAAAGTGGGTTGGTGGAAATAATTAAAAACTGCACATACTTTTACATTGAACTTGGTTGTCGGATTTTGAATCGGTTTAATTTAGAAAATAAATTTAAGTGCCTAGTTTCAATAAATCAAAGTTTTATAATAAATGGCACAGAAGATTAATTTTTCGACATTATAAAGAAATACAAATGCTTTAAAAACATAAACGAAAAGCAAGAATCACGCGAACTTTCACGTTTAAATTTCAGAAATTTGTTTAAAGATAAAAACGTAGAGTTGCTAGAATTTTGGAAAACGGTGTGTGAATTAATATGTGCAAATTCTGAACCATTATTTCCTATTTTGTCCAAATTTATTAAACATACATACTTTAGTCTTGCCACATTCTTCAGCAAATGTGGAAAGAGTTTCTAGCCAAGTAAATTTAAATAAAAACAAGTGCCGAAATCGATTAGTTAGGGACTCGATGGATGGAATTCTCTTTACTAAAGACTACTTAAAATTAAATAAGTCTATGGGCCATTATTACATGTGTTCTTTTACTATCTGATGGATTTGAAAACGCAAAATAAACCAATTTGGAGGCATTAAAAATATAATATTTACATTGAATGTTAATGCCAAGAAGCTCCTCCTTGAAATTCAATCATCACTTATAACTTTAGGTTAACCGAGACGCTATAAATCTGTTCGGTAAATCCAAAATATAACAAAAGAAGACTTATAATAATGGGGGTAACTGTTATAATGTTATCATTAAAAATGATTTGTTACAAATATTTATTACAAAAATTGAATTTAATTGTAAACCAACATTTAAAAATTCCAATACAAGTAGTAAGAAAGTGTCAGTCGGCTTTGCTGACAGAGGTATACCTCAGCCTATGTGAATTGAAACTTTCTTCTACGGAAAGATCGAATGTTTTTAAGGTCTTTTCAGAATTTTGCGGCCACTTTTAGAGATTTGAACTTGCCGAAAAATGTGGATTAAAATTTAAATTCAAAAGTGTTGTGGAGGTGGTACTTAAAGGAATGGACCGACATGAGAGTTATATCTTTTCGATAGATATCGCGCCCACTAGTCATTTCAGTGGGTCATCGTATAAATTTTGGAATCGGTTGATCAGTTCGAGAATTATCGTGCTCTACAGCCACTACATTTGGTGCAATAGGGGTTGTTACACCTCTCGGGCTATATTCTCAAGAAGTATGGAAAAAGCTTTTACCGTCATAATGGAGGCAGTGTATACAAATTGTTGCAACAAAAACCACAGCGATTCGAGAGCAGGCCCTAAACTGAACTTATCCGAATTTTTGTGTGGAAGGTTCCCGAAGGAGTGGATCGATTGAGTGCGTATTGGAACCTCATCTAAGTCTGGTTGACATTTCACGATGTGCAAAGTATGGACCAAATAGATTATTCTCTTCAAGAGTTATCGTACGCAAAAATTTTCCGAACTTTTGTGGGAGAGGTACCTGAAGGATTGGACCGATATTGCCCATCTTCGAACTTAAACTAAGTTTGGACAAAATATTACGAAAGCCAAACTTTGGAAAAAATCGGCTCATCCGTTCGAGAAATATCGTGCGCACCAGTCAGCCAGGCAGACAGACGGGCGACTCCAAATTGTCTGAAACACATTTCGTCCAAACATAGTTGGGGTCTAAAACCATTATTTCGATGAGGCACATTTTGCCCGTATGAAAGTTTATATACCCTCGTTAGCATAAATGCTGAGGGTATAAAAACAATCACCTTATTAATAACCTCTTAAGACAATATTTGTATACGTTTTGGTTAGCTTGACTGAATTGAAAATATATTGATCTCATATATACACGTACTTATAAATATGTATATACTACATATGCATTTGGTAAAACCATTTATTTTCATACATATTTTGAATTATTGCCTTGGTTTATGAATTTTGGTTTTTGAATTTTGAATTATTGCCTTGTTTTATGAATTGTTAATTGTTTTGTTGTACTTAAAATGTTATTTTTTAAACTTATGCTTATTAAATAAAGCGATAATTTGAACTGAAATAAATGTTTTTTAATTTGCCGATTTTGGCACCCGAAAAGTGCCGATTTTCGACCAAACTTATCTGGCATCCCTGGCCACAACAAGTATGTTTCAGTTTCTATTCATGCAAAACACTTTGTAATGCTTTCAGCGAAACGAGCGTGTCTCTAAGTTTATTATGCTTTTTGTTTTTTTTTTTAATTTACAAATAGGGCAAACTCAGAACAAATCAATTATTGCATCGTTCTATTAGCAATAGTTTAAGGGCTGGTCTCGGGAAGTTTTGAATTTGTTACCGGAGTTTGATCACGTTAGTGCCTATTTTAGTGGTGCGTTGTTTCTCTTGGTAAAGTCCATACTTCCTCAGATATTGGAACGAAATTTACAAAAATCGCCTCTAAATAGCACATGAAAGGAAAGGAGTAACCGACTTGAATTATTTTAATTTTCTCTAAAAATGTTTTTTTTTTTAATTTTTCCGCAAAACGTGGATTTAAAAAAAAAATATTTTTTTTCTCAAAAGGTGGATTTTTTAAAATAAAATTTTTAATTTTTTCAAAAAACTTCAATTTTTTAAATATTATTTTTTAGTTTTTCCGCAAAATGTAGATTTTTAAACGATTATTTTTTTTTAATTTTTCTGCCAAACATGATTTTTTTTAAATAAAGTTTTTAAAATATATTTTTTAATTTTTCCAAAAACGTGGATTTAAAAAAACATTACTTAAGTTTTTCTGCAAAAAAATTCCTAAAAACGTGGATTTTTTTTAAAAAATTTTAAATTTTTCCACAAAACGTCAATATTTTAATTTTTTTATTTTTTTACAACACTTAAATAAATATTATATAAATAATATAGCGGTGTGTTGTTTTTTTGGTAAAGTCCATACTTCCTCAGATATAGGAACGAAATTTACAAAAATCGCCTCTAAATAGCGCATGAAAGGAAAGGAGTAACCGACTTGTATCAAATTTTGAATTTAGTAATGGGTTTTCGTTCCATTTCGCTCAAAGGCTAGAAATTGTTGAGCATTAATCCATTTTAATTCCACAACTCGAATTGTATAGAATTTGTTTGCAGAAGGTTATCATCCTGTTGTCATTTCTTTGGAGACGTCCAACATTCCAAAATACCTCAATTTTGGACAGAGTTTAATAATCGTTGTCATAAACATGGTTGTCATATATGTTGCGGCTCGTTTACAAAAAACATGGATTTTAAAAAATATTTTTTAATTTTCTCAACAAACGTGGATATTTAAAAAATATATTTTTTAAATTTCTCAAAAATGTCTATTTAAGAATTTTTTTAATATTCTCTAAAAATGTGTGTTTTTTTAAATTTTCCACAAAGCGTGGAATTAAAAAAAAAATATTTTTTTAAACGTGAATTTTTTAAAATAAAATTTTTAATTTTTTTCTCGAAACGTCAATTTTTTAAAAAGTATTTTTTAGTTTTTCCACAAAACATGGATTTTTTAAAAAATATTTTTTTAATTTTCACACTAAACGTAAATTTAAAAAAAAAATATTTCTTAATTTTTCCACAAAAACGTGGATTTTAAATTTTTACGCAAAACGTCAATTTTTTTAAAAATGATTTTTTTAATTTTTTTACAATATTATATATTATTATTACATATTTTATATATTATATTTTTAATATTCTCTGAAAAAATATATATTTTTTAAAAAATTTGCATAAAAGGTGGATTTAAAAGAAAAATATTTTTTTCTCAAAACGTGGATTTTTTAAAATAAAATTTTTAATTTTTTTCTCGAAACGTCAATTTTTTAAAAAGTATTTTTTTTATTTTTCCACAAAAAGTAGATTTTTAAGAAATATATTTTTTTCAATTTTCAAACAAAACGTAAGATTTAAAAATAAAAAAAAATTTTCTTAATTTTTTAACAAAAACGAGGATTTGTTAAAAAATATTTTTTAATTTTTCTGCCAAACGCGATTTTTTTAAATAAAGATTTTATGTTTTTAATATATTATTTAATTATTCCAAAAACGTGGATTTAAAAAAATATTTTAAAAATTATTTATTAATTTTTTTTTACAATATTATATATTTTATATATTTTTAATATTCTCTAAAAAATGTTTTTTTTTTTTAATTTTCCACAAAACGTGGATTTAAAAAAAATATTTTCAGCCCTATTCTGATCGCATGGGAGTTGGGAATTTTTTCCCATTCCCACATTTTCGTATTCTGAAAAAAATTTCAAAACAAAGTTCATGTTGAACATAGGGCGTTAACAAATTCTTTCCATCTTCTTCTGTCGTTAGCTAAACATTTGACCTGGTTCCATGTTTTGTTGAGGGCTACTTCTTAATATTTCCACAAACACATGGATTTTTTAAAAAATATTTTTTAATTTTTCTGCAAAGTTGATTTTTTTTTAAATAAAAATTTTATTTTTTTATAATATATTATTTAATTATTCCAAAAACGTAAATTTAAAAAAAATATATATATATTTTTTAAATTTTCTGAAAAATATTTCCAAAAAGTGGATTATTTAAAATAATTTTAAATTTTTCCACAAAACGTCAATTTTTTAAAAATTATTTTTTTAATTTTTTACAATCCCAGCAAAATAAATTGGAAGTAGTGCAATGTAGACTAGTTCTTTCACGGCATGTTTTTATGCAGTTCAAACGGAGTCGTGAAAAAGGCACTCCATTCCTCACATTTTAACCGCATTTGGGTGCAATCCAAAGAATCACATCCATTTGTCACATTTTAACAACATCTGGAGGCAGTTCAACGGAGTCGTGAAAAAGGCACTCCAATTCCTCACAATTTAACAGCATCCGGATGCAGTGCAAACAGAGTCGTGAAAAAGGCACTCCGTTCACTACATTTTATTAGCAGTTGTTAGAGATCCCTACATGTACATAAATCAGTTTGTACATCTCTACACGCAGCGGAAAAAAGAGATAATCGTGTTAACATTTCCCAACATTTGTTAATACAAACTAAATAATATTTAATTTGTGAACATTTTTCCGGTAACTCACGAGAAGAAAATTTCCCAATGCAGTGCTGTTGGAGTACATGTCGAAATCATAACTGGTGATGGGAAGACAATATCAAACCCATTTAACAGATGAAGAAAAAGCACTTAAGCTTGGATTAAATGAAGAGCGGAGGAAACACACATGTTTGCGATTGAATTCAATAGAGAATGTTCATAATTTGTGTAAATTTAATAAAGTTATTAATATTTTTGTTTTACACAAATAATAAATGCATTTTATTTTGTTATTCAAAACACGTGCTCTGGACTGCCTCCTATTCTACCCCAAAGGGTCAGTTAAAATGCAATGCCAAAGGGTCAGTTAAAATGCAGTGCCAAAGGTTCAGTTAAAATGCAGTGCCAAAGGTTCAGTTAAAATGCAATGCCAAAGGGTCAGTTAAAATGCGGTGCAATGGAGTGCCTCTTTCCGGGGTCACTCCCTTGTAAAAATCATGAGTGAAAATGCATAATTTGATGCTCTTCCAAATCACTTGTACATATCATTTAACTGCCTCTTTGGAGGCAAACTTTTCGCTGGGAATATTATATATATGAGTATTTTTTTTAATTTTGGATTTTTTAAAAATATTTTAAATTTTTCCAAAAAACGTGGTTTTTTTAATTTTTTCACACAACGTGGTTTTTTTTTAATATAATTTTTTTAATTTTGTTTTTATAATTTTCCTGTTTATAAAAACAATATTATTACTCCGTTCCAGAACCTGGAAGAAGCTACCATTTTTACTACGATAACATTTTTTCCTTTATGTTATCGGAAAAAATAGTAAAAATTATGGGTCTATCTTGTATTGCCACTAAACTTGAGTTGCGTTGTCAGTTGTCTGCGCGACTGAGACGAAATGTTGTACAATTAATGTCAACTCAACTGGGTGGTCGATAAACATGTTATCGATCAGTGTTTTTTCAAAATAGTGACATCTATTCGCCAAAAAAAAAAAAAAAAAAAAAAACATTTTAAAAATAATTGCGCTTTGGATAACTCTTTTGGGCATTCTGGACAATATTTTAATATTTTGGCTGAGTTTTCGAAATATAACCTGCCCATTGAATCTTCGGACCGTCAAGTTTTATTTGCTGTCCCAAAAAATGATAAGTTCGGTGGAATTATTTTTTGATGATGAAGAAAATATACAGGACAGTGCATCTATTAGAAGAAATTTGAGGGACAAGTCGAATCCATTGGAAATGCCATCTGCATTGTAAATTATTTCAGGTTTAAGGCGTATTTTCGATTGCCAAAGGATGCCGTAGTTTACGTTGTGGAAACGTTAAAGGATGACTTCAAAGTAAGTTACAGATCAACAGCAATACCCCCACTTTTAAAAGTGTGCGCAGCGTTGCGATTCTTTGAGGACGAAAGTTTCTAAAAGTCCCATGGCAATGATTTCAACAATTGCATGGATCAATCTACATTGTCGAGAGTATTGAAGGAAATTGTCCACTTGATAGAGGACAAATTATGCCAAAATTGGATCGTTTCGAAGTTGACAGAGGAGGAAAAAATACAAAATAAAAACCATTTTTATTCATAAACGAAATTCCCTGGTGTAGTTGGCTATATATATGCAGCACATGTTATGGGTCCAAAGGAGGATGTTCGTCATTTGTACTTAAACTGAACCTACTGTACTTGTCACCAAATTCATTTGCAAAAGATTTGCTGCTGTATGCTCCAAAGGCGATAAATTCACTTATTGTGATGGACCACCACCAGTGTCGTTGAAGTTTCTTTTATTTTGAGCCATTTTCTTTTTCAACCTTGCTTTAAAGTGAATCCAGACTCTCTGCCACTCTTCAGTTGTTCGTGTTGGAGGTCCTTGGCTGTTTAAACTGTCCGAAATAGACCTCCACGCTTCATCCGCTGTGGCTTTGGTTTCACCAAAAACCCGAACTCATCGGGCTAAGTTTGGATTTTCACTCAGCTTATCAATTAATATTTCGAACTGTTGCTTTGTCGTTATTTTTACCATATTGATACACAAAATTAATTAATGATGCAAAGAATCAATAATTGTTAACAAAATGTTTATTTTTCCTTCTATTTTACTTCTTGTTTCTTCAAAAATGTTCACTGCAACTGAAAATTGGTGGTTGCTGAAAAACAGCCGCTTCGTCAACTGAGATTCGCAACTTCAGTTGAGAGTTGCCATACGTGGATCAATTTTGACAACTGGCAACGCCACTCAACGATAATTGTTATCGATGATCGACCCCTTAATAATCCTCTCTCAAAATAAATGAGAGAGAGTTTGGTGGGTGTTTTGCATTAGCCTCTCTGAGAGAATATTTCCTTTTGTAAACAACGGGGGATGAAATGTTTATAATGTACTTATAAAATAAAGGCTATTAATATTAAATATTTTTTTCTGTTTTGCAAAAATGTTTATTTTTCAACTTTTTTTTAATGACTGCAAAACTAATGGTTAATGATTGCTTGCATTTTGATTCTAAATTTATCACAATTTCTAAAAACGACTACAAAGGACTTTTCGCAATTTCTCTTGTTATATTGTCTAAAAAATGCTGCCAATTATTTACTAACATCGTTTTTCTTCTATAAAACGACAACAAACAACAATTTTTACATTTTAAACAAAAAGACAATAAAAAATCTTTCATTTTATTTGTTTACGATAGGCAATTTGGCCTCGAGAAATTACTTGCAAATTTATGCTCAATTATTCGATAATTTTACTCGATAACGAGTGTTGTCATCCCAACTTTGAGTACTCAGGTCGAAACAACTCGATATCGAATCACATAATTAGGCCCCAGATTTTCTGAAAAAATCGGAAACAATTCTGAAGCTGACGCCACGTGTCGTACTGTACAGAACAAACCCTACTCAGAGACAATTTTCTTTCAATGTGCTATTTATGGAAGATTCTAATTTCAAACTTTCTAATGCCTGTTGTTATCATTTTATGATTAACAGTAGAACAATATGCAGAAGTATATTTTACATATATGTTGAAGCTATCAACACTAGCTTGAATTATTATATGTAGCATTTATATTAAACAAATTTTAAAATTGTATATGCGAATTTTATGACCAGTCATTTTGTTCTTCGACATCAAACGAAAAAAAATCCCTTAGAAAATCTATTAGAAATCGGAACGAATTCGGAATGACGATTCTTAAGATTCTTTAGAAAATGTGCAGAGATTCTTAAAATAAACTTATAGAAAATCGGTCAAATTTCTAGGAAAATATTAGAGAAATCGGCCACAATTCTAAAAAATATTCAGAAAATCTCAGAAAAAATCTGATATCGGAAAAAATTGTTAGCTGGGTGCTTTTTCAATTGGTTGAATTGTGTGTGTGGAGAGAGAAACGTTAAATGCCTAATCGCCTGACACTGTTTCAGATCATACCCGGTGGATCTTTAAAAAAATATTTTTCTTAATATTGTGGATTTAAGATTTTTTTATACCCTACACCACCTTGTGGTAAGGGGTATTATGTCTTTGTGCATTAGTTTGTAACATGCAAAAGGTTCTTTTTAGGGATATACATAGAATCAATTTCTGAGTCGATTTACGCATGTCCGTATGTCCATGTATTTTTGTAAACAAAGTACAGGTCGCATTTGTTGTCCGATTCGCATGAAAATTGGGGAAGATAGTTTTTTTTGGCCAAAGCACGAACGCTATTTATTTTCGTAAAAATCGGTTCAGATTTGGATATAGCCCCCATATATATCTTCGCACGATTTAAGGCATTCGGTGCACGAAACACGCTATATGTCCGATTTCAATGGAATTTGGAATATGCGACGGAATTTATGGGCCGATTCCCTACAGCGAGGCGAGTCGTGTCGCGTTGCCAGTTGCAATTTTTCCATTACGTATGGCAAAAGTCGCACGACGACGTCAAATTTTGTCGCCGTAATGTTCATTTTCCGGCGACAACAAATTAGCTGTCGCCGTTCATTTTTACTAACGAATAAAAATAAAATAAAATAAAAAAAAAAAATAAATAAAAATAACTTGTTATCGACGATTATTTTCTATCGCTGTACGTAGTGCATTTTTTAAATTTTGTCACAGAGACGATAGACGACGCGACATGACTCGCCTCGCTGTACGGAATCGGCCCATTAGTCTAAAAATAAGTGTGCCGAATTATATAGAAATCGGTTCAGATTTGGATATAGCCCCCATATATATTTTAAAATTGTTTTTTTAATTTTTTTACAATATTAATTCTCTCTCTAATTTTTTTAAATTTTCCACAAAACGTGGATGTAAAAAATATTTTTTAATTTTTCTGATTTATGGCCTGTTTCAATAAGTCGATTCGAATACAAGTTCGTTCGAACTACTACAAAACATCAGTTTTATTAAACATATTTTAATTGTTTTCATTTTCAATCAAACAAACATTTCCTACAACAACAGGAGTTTGGTTGTAATTCGAACGAATTTGAATTCGATTCGTCTTAGAGAAACGGGCCATATATTATTTAAATAAATATTGTATTTTTTTAATTTATTAATTAATTATTCCAAAAACGTGGATTAAAAAAATATTTTTTTTTTTGCAAAATATTTTCAAAAAACTGGATTTTTTAAAAAAATTTAAATTTTTCCACAAAACGTCAATTTTTTAAAAATTAATTTTTTTACAATATTATATACTGTATATTATACATTTTTATTATTCTCAAAAAAAAAAAAATTTTAAATTTTCCCCAAAAAAATATTTTTTTTTAAACGGGGATTTTTTAAGAAAAAAAATTTTTTTTTTCTCGAAACGTCAATTTTTTAAAAAGTGTTTTTTAGTTTTTCCACAAAACGTAGATTTTTTTAGAAAATATTTTTTAATTTTCACACAAAACGTAAATTAAAAAAATATTTCTTAATTTGTCCACAAAAACGTGGATTTTTTAAAAAATATTTTTTAATTTTTCTGAAAAACGTGATTTTTTCTAAATAAAGATATTATTTTTTTAAATATATTATTTAATTATTCCAAAAACGTGGATTAAAAATATTTTTTTCTGAAAAATATTTTCAAAAAACCTGGATTTTTAAAAAAAAATTAAATTTTTCCACAAAACGTCAATTTTTTAAAAATTAATTTTTTTACAATATTATATATTATTATACATTTTTAATATTCTCAAAAAAAATTTTTTTTAAATTTTCCACAACAAGTGGATTTAAAAAAAAAATATTTTTTTCTCAAAACTTGGATTTTTTAAAAGAAACTTTTTAATTTTTTTTCTCGAAACGTCAATTTTTTAAAAAGTATCTTTCTGGGAAAAATTTTCAACAAACCTGGATTTTTTAAAAAATTTTTAAATTTTTCCACAAAACGTCTGTATAAGTTAGATACGTTGGCCTTCAACTTCTCGAGCCCAGTCGATCACGGATGCTGATTGACAGCTCGGGTATCACCTCTACAAGTTCCCTCTGTGGAGACCGGAGAGTGTAGATACCAACGGGCGACGGTTGTTGTTGGTTTGCTCATTTTGATACATAGGAGAGACTGTTCTCTCACTGGAATAATTGTAGTTGTGGTAGTAATAAACGAAGATCCTCTGCGATCACTAAGATCCTCTGCGATCCACGTGAACCTCTGCGTTCACTTTTGTTTTATCTCTAGAAGCGAAAGCATCAAGGCCTCTGCGCCAACCCACGATTACAAAAGGTAATCTCTTTGTTGTTAGAAATGAATTGAATATCACAATAAACAGCAATCATATTTATATTAAGAATTAATACTGGTTGTTTTTATTTCATTTGTTCTTTTCTCCCTCCACTGCTCATCATATACGGTAACTGAGAAATATAACCTATGGATCACCCCTCCCTCACCTAAACATTTCATCCAATCGAACTGGAGAATTTGTTGTTGCCCAACTAAACAACGTCAATTTTTAAAAATTATTTTTTAATTTTTTTACTATATTATATATTATATATTTTTAATATTCTCTAAAAAATGTTTTTTTTTTTTTAATTTTCCACAAAACGTGAATTTATAAAAAAAAAAATATTATTTTCTGAAAACTTGGAATTTTTAAAATAAAATTTTTCATTTTTTTTCTCGAAACGTCAATTTTTTAAAAAGCCTTTTTTAGGTTTTCCACAAAAACGGGTATTTTTTAAAAAATATTTTTTAATATTCACACAAAACTTAAATTTAAAAAAATATATATTTCTTAATTTTGCCACAAAAACGTGGATTTTTTAAAAAATATATATATTTTTTAATTTTTCTGCCAAACGTGTTTTTTGAAATAAAGAATTTTTTTAATATATTTCTTATTTAATTATTCCAAAAGCGTGGATTTAAAAATATATATTTTTTAATTTTTCTGCAAAATATTTCCAAAAAACGTGGATTTTTAAAAAAAAATAAATTTTCCACAAAACGTAAATTTTTTAAAAATAATTTTTTATTTTTTTACAATATTATATACATGAAAATTTTTTTAATTTTAATTTTTTTTTTAATATTTTTTAATTTTTCCAAAAATTGTGGATTTTTTAATACTTTTTAATTTTTTCACAAGACGTGGATTTTTTAAATATTTGTTTAACTTTTCCACAAAACGTGCTGTTTATAAAAACAATATTACATTTATCCAAAAAAAACGTGGATTTTTAATTTTTCCATTTCATTTTTTTTTGGTAAATATTTTTTTTTAAATTTTTCCTCAAAAGGAGGAATTTTTAGGAAATATTTTTTTTTACTTTTTCAAAAAGGTGGTATTTTCAAAAATTTATACTTTCTAAATTTTTCCAAAAAACGTGGATTTTAAAAAATTCATTGTTTTATTAACGAAAAACTCCCTTCAGCTCATCTATAAAGACTCACTTCAGTTCGTATGTAAAGATTCCCTCCGACTCCCTCCAGCTCGACTATAAAAACTCCCTTTAGCTCGTCTGTATAGAGTCCCTTCAGCTCGTCTATAAATATATGTTTTCGCTCTTCTAAAAATAAGTTCTTCAGCTTGCCTATAGAGATTCCATTTCACTACTCTGTTTTATCTTTATTTTACGAATTATTTTGCTACCAAATACCTCTACCACCCTCTACAATAAAATAATCAACATTTGTTTAATTTTTTTTCTTTAAATTTTTGTTTTTATTGTTTGTTCTCAAAACAAACCACACACGAGCAGCATTAATAACTAAATTTTGTATTTGGCTTCTTACAAAAAAGGAGAAAATTAAATTTTCAATTCAAAAATATTTAGAACAATAGAGGCGACTTAAGACAAATGCAATTCAGTTTTAATTTTTTTTTTCAAAAACATTTTTACTTCCAAAGTTTGTTATTGTCTGAGTGCTAAAGGAGCAGAGACAGACAATTTGTTCTGTCCACCCAAAAATAGCATAACTCTAAATTTTGATGCAAAAACGGCAGACATATTTTTTTGTATATAAGTAACACACTGGATAATGGAGGCCACAGTAATTTAGTAAGCAAAACGATTATCGGGATGATAGCCCAAGGCATCAAGGGCTGGATTACAAGCGAAATTAATCATGGGTGGTGGGCCACACATCAAGGTAATGGTGGAGTCATCGGCAGGGAAGAGATGGACCTTAACCATATTCTCGTTGACAAATCCAACGCCGTAGGGCCAGCCTAAAAGAGAGAGAGGAGAGATGTTGTTAATTAAAAATTGAAATTTTGTAAATAATAAATTGTTTTATTTTTAATCGGTTTCAAAGCAAATACAGTCGGGTCTCTAAAGGCCTGGGTACATAAGCTGCCTCGCCTGGTTGTGCCTGCTTCATTTCTGACATAATACAAATAAAAGAATAAAGAAGGCCGAGCAAATTTCGAACTGGGTTGCTCTTTTCAAGTTTATTCTTTTATCGGAAGCAAGCAAGGCAAGCAGGCGAGGTAGCTTATGTAACCAGGCCTTTATGTGCTATGTTGTAGAGAAGTTCGACCGTATTTAATTTGCCAGAAACGTAATAAAAACATTCATTCGTTCATTTTGTTGTCAATCTTCCTTCTCTATACTCGGATTAATACCTTTTTAAACTCCTTGTTTATATATGCAGCTTGTATAGAAAAAAAAACTCGACAAAACATCATTAAAAATAATCACAAATTATTTGCTACACATTTTTTTCTAAAATTTTGCACAATCTACATATTTTCATTTAGCATTTCCTATTTCTTCTTCTTCTCATTTACACATTTTATTATTCTATAGGTGTTTGTTTGCATGATGCCGCCTATTATACTAGACTAGTTGTTGCCACTTGAGGTTGCGTTCTTCCCCTTTAGTAACTAAAACGATTATCACTATGATGACCGAGCCGCTCCAGTCCTGGTATACATGTATAATTAACCATAGGTGGTGGTCCACAAAGTAAACATAATGTGTCTGGACTTGGTGGGAATAGATGCTCCTTCATCATATCATCATTAACATAGCCAATGTTATAGGACCAGCCTATACGTTTAGGTCGTGGCGTCCGCATTAGTTGGGCAGCATTTTCAAAAAGTTATTTAAGAAATGGAATAGAAATTTGAAGGATATTTTTTATTGTCTCTTTTTTATTGAGAAAGAGATGATCTCTTAATAAATCAAATTAAAAGAAAACAAAATAACTAAGAAATTATAAAAAAAAAACGGAAAAAGAAGGAAAACGAAGAAAAGGTAGTCTTAACAGACAAGCGAAGTGGGTATCTATAGACGAGCGAAAGGGTTTCTTTATAGACGAGCGAAAGGGAGTCTATAGAAGAGCGAAAGGGAGTCTTTATGGAAGAGCGAAAGGGAATCTTTAAAGACGAGCGAAAGGGAGTCTTTATAGACAAGCAGGAGGGAGTCTTTATAGACGAGCTGAAGGGAGTCATTATAGACGAGCTGAAGGGAGTCTTTAAAGACAAGCTGAAGGGAGTCTTTATAGACGAGCTGAAGGGAGTCTTTATAGACGAGCTGAAGGGAGTCTTTATAGACGAGCTGAAGGGAGTCTTTATAGACGAGCGAAAGGGAGTCTTTATAGACGAGCGAAAGGGAGTCTTTATAGACGAGCGAAAGGGAGTCTTTATAGACGAGCGAAAGGGAGTCTTTATAGACGAGCGAAAGGGAGTCTTTATAGACGAGCGAAAGGGAGTCTTTATAGACGAGCGAAAGGGAGTCTTTATAGACGAGCGAAAGGGAGTCTTTATAGACGAGCTGAAGGGAGTCTTTATAGACGAGCTGAAGGGAGTCTTTATAGACGAGCTGAAGGGAGTCTTTATAGACGAGCTGAAGGGAGTCTTTATAGACGAGCTGAAGGGAGTCTTTATAGACGAGCTGCAGGGAGTCTTTAGACGAGCTGAAGGGAGTCTTTATAGACAAGCTGAAGGGAGTCTTTATAGACGAGCTGAAGGGAGTCTTTATAGACGAGCTGAAAGGAGTCTTTATAGACGAGCTGAAGGGAGTCTTTATAGACGAGCTGAAGGGAGTCTTTATAGACGAGCTGAAGAGAGTCTTTATAGACGAGCTGAAGGGAGTCTTTATAGACGAGCTGCAGGGAGTCTTTAGACGAGCTGAAGGGAGTCTTTATAGACGAGCTGCAGGGAGTCTTTAGACGAGCTGAAGGGAGTCTTTATAGACGAGCTGCAGGGAGTCTTTAGACGAGCTGAAGGGAGTCTTTATAGACAAGCTGAAGGAAGTCTTTATAGACAAGCTGAAGGGAGTCTTTATAGACGAGCTGAAGGGAGTCTTTATAGACGAGCTGAAGGAAGTCTTTATAGACGAGCTGAAGGGAGTCTTTATAGACGAGCTGAAGGAAGTCTTTATAGACAAGCTGAAGGGAGTCTTTATAGACGAGCTGAAGGGAGTCTTTATAGACGAGCTGAAGGGAGTCTTTATAGACGAGCTGAAGGGACTCTTTATAGACGAGCTGAAGGGAGTCTTTATAGACGAGCTGAAGGGAGTCTTTATAGACGAGCTGAAGGGAGTCTTTATAGACGAGCTGAAGGGAGTCTTTATAGACGAGCTGAAGGGAGTCTTTATAGACGAGCTGAAGGGAGTCTTTATAGACGAGCTGAAGGGAGTCTTTATAGACGAGCGAATGGGAGTCTTTATAGACGAGCGAAAGGGAGTCCTTATAGACGTGCTGAAGGAAGTCTTTATAAACGAGCTGAAGGGAGTCTCATGAAGGGAGTCTCCGTCCGCTTTACACTTTTCGGGCTGTTTTCTCAAGAAGTATGGACTTGCCCCTGAAACAACTTTTACCATCGTAATTGAGACAGCGAATGTAAGTTGCTTCAACAAAAATCAAAGTGATTCAATAGCTGGTCTTAAAGTGAACTTATCGAAAATTTTGTGTGGGAGGTTCGGGATGGAGTGGACAAATATAGTCCATATTCGAACCTGTTCTATATCTGGTAGATATTACGAGAATGTGTAAAGTATCGACGAAATCGGTCACTCCCATCAAGAGTTATCGTGCGGACAATTTTTCCGAATATTTTTGAACATTTGTGGGGGAGGTACCTGAAGGAGTGGACCTATACGGCTCATCTTTGAACTTAAATCGAATCTGGACAAAATATTTCGTATACAAAAATAGGAGTAAGTGGGTTGAACAAAATGCTTGAGGCGCGAAGTGAGAGGTGAAGTGTGTCTCAGTAGAACATACCCGTATACCGCAGTTCTCCTCAAAAAACACAAAAATAATCCTTCGACTGATGTTGGTGTGGATTCCTCGACAACCTCAGCCTTCGTTTCCACAAGTGCATGAACCTCCCTCTCATTGACCAGTATCAACACAGCCAACAAATCTTTAATTATAGTCGCCAGCAACCTCCTAAAATGCCTCCTAAAGGGGCTTTTATTGATGAAAGTCCTCCTTGAAAGGGTTTCTATTGATAGAAGACGTCCTAAACGGTGTTTCTATTTATAAAATACCTCTGAAAGGAGACTTCTATTAATAGAAGGCCTCCTTAAAGGGGTTTCTATTCATAGAAGACCTCCTAAAATGCCTCCTAAAGGGGCTTTTATTGATGAAAGTCCTCCTTGAAAGGGTTTCTATTGATAGAAGACGTCCTAAACGGGGTTTCTATTTATAAAATACCTCTGAAAGGAGACTTCTATTAATAGAAGGCCTCCTTAAAGGGGTTTCTATTCATAGAAGACCTCCTAAAATGCCTCCTAAAGGGGCTTTTATTGATGAATGTCCTCCTTGAAAGGGTTTCTATTGATAGAAGACGTCCTAAACGGGGTTTCTATTTATAAAATACCTCTGAAAAGAGACTTCTATTAATAGAAGGCCTCCTTAAAGGGGCTTCTATTTATAGAAGACCTCCTAAAATGCCTCCTAAAGGGGCTTTTATTGATGAAAGTCCTCCTTGAAAGGGTTTCTATTGATAGAAGACGTCCTAAACGGGGTTTCTATTTATAAAATACCTTTGCAAAGATACTTCTATTAATATAAGGCCTCCTTAAAGGGGTTTCTATTCATAGAAGAACTCCTAAAATGCCTCCTAAAGGGGCTTTTATTGATGAAAGTCCTCCTTGAAAGGGTTTAATTGATAGAAGACGTCCTAAACGGGGTTTCTATTTATAAAATACCTCTGAAAAGAGACTTCTTTTAATAGAAGGCCTCCTTAAAGGGGTTTCTATTCATAGAAGACCTCCTTAAATGCCTCCTAAAGGGGCTTTTATTGATTAAAGTCCTCCTTGAAAGGGTTTCCATTGATAGAAGACGTCCTAAACGGGGTTTCTATTTATAAAATACCTCTGAAAAGAGACTTCTATTAATAGAATGCCTCCTAAAATGCCTCCTAAAGGGGCTTTTATTGATGAAAGTCCTCCTTGAAAGGGTTTCTATTGACAGAAGACGTCCTAAACGGGGTTTCTATTTATAAAATACCTCTGAAAAGATACTTCTATTAATAGAAGTCCTCCTTAAAGGGGCTTCTATTCAAAGAAGACCTCCTAAAATGCCTCCTAAAGGGGCTTTTATTGATGAAAGTCCTCCTTGAAAGGTTTTCTATTTACAGAAGACGTCCTAAACGTGGTTTCTATTTATGAAATACCTCTGAAAAGAGACTTCTATTAATAGAAGGCCTCCTTAAAGGGGCTTCTATTCATAGAAGACCTCCTAAAATGCCTCCTAAAGGGGCTTTTATTGATGAAAGTCCTCCTTGAAAGGTTTTCTATTGACAAAAGACGTCCTAAACGGGGTTTCTATTTATAAAATACCTCTTAAAAGAGACTTCTATTAATAGAAGGGCTCCTTAAAGGGGTTTCTATTCATAGAAGACCTCCTAAAATGCCTCCTAAAGGGTCTTTTATTGATGAAAGTCCTCCTTGAAAGGGTTTCTATTGATAGAAGACGTCCTAAACGGGGTTTCTATTTATAAAATACCTCTGAAAAGAGACTTCTATTAATAGAAAACCTCCTTAAAGGGGCTTCTGTTCATAGAAGACCTCCTAAAATGCCTCCTAAAGGGGCTTTTATTGATGAAAGTCCTCCTTGAAAGGGTTTCTATTGATAGAAGACGTCCTAAACGGGGTTTCTATTTATAAAACACCTCTGAAAGGAGACTTCTATTAATAGAAAACCTCCTTAAAGGGGCTTCTGTTCATAGAAGACCTCATAAAATGCCTCCTAAAGGGGCTTTTATTGATGAAAGTCCTCCTTGAAAGGGTTTCTATTGATAGAATACGTCCTAAACGGGGTTTCTATTTATAAGATACCTCTGAAAAGAGACTTCTATTAATAGAAGGCCTCCTTAAAGGGGCTTCTATTCATAGAAGATCTCCTAAAATGCCTCCTAAAGGGGCTTTTATTGATGCAAATCCTCCTTGAAAGGATTTCTATTGATAGAAGACGTCATAAAGGGGATTTCTATTTATAAAATACCTCTGAAAAGAGACTTATATTAATAGAAGGCCTCCTTAAAGGGGATTCTATTCATAGAAGACCTCCTAAAATGCTTCCTAAAGGGGCTTTTATTGATGAAAGTCCTCCTTGAAAGGGTTTCTATTGATAGAGGACGTCCTAAACGGGGTTTCTATTTATAAAATACCTCTGAAAAGAGACTTCTATTAATAGAAGGCCTCCTTAAAGGGGTTTCTATTCATAGAAGACCTCCTAAAATGCCTCCTAAAGGGGCTTTTATTGATGAAAGTCCTCCTTGAAAGGGTTTCTATTGATAGAAGACGTCCTAAACGGGGTTTCTATTTATAAAATACCTCTGAAAAGAGACTTCTATTAATAGAAGGCCTCCTTAAAGGGGCTTCTATTCATAGAAGACTTCCTAAAATGCCTCCTAAAGGGGCTTTTATTGATGAAAGTCCTCCTTGAAAGGGTTTCTATTGATAGAAGACGTCCTAAACGGAGTTTCTATTTATAAAATACCTCTGAAAAGAGACTTCAATTAATAGAAGGCCTCCTTAAAGGGGTTTCTATTCATAGAAGACCTCCTAAAATGCCTTCTAAAGGCGCTTTTATTGATAAAGGTCCTCCTTGAAAGGATTTCTATTGATAGAAGACGTCCTAAACGGGGTTTCTATTTATAAAATACCTCTGAAAAGAGACTTCGATTAATAGAAGGCCTCCTTAAAGGGGCTTCTACTCATAGAAGACCTTCTAAAATGCCTCCTAAAGGGGCTTTTATTGATGAAAGTCCTCCTTGAAAGGGTTTCTATTGATAGAAGACGTCCTAAACGGGGTTTCTATTTATAAAATACCTCTGAAAAAAGACTTCTATTAATGAAGGCCTCCTTAAAGGGGTTTCTATTCATAGAAGACATCCTAAAGGGGCTTTTACTGTTGAAAGTCCTCCTTGAAAGGGTTTCTATTGATAGAAGACGTCCTAAATGGGGTTTCCATTTATAAAATACCTCTGAAAAGAGACTTCTATTAATAGAAGGCCTCCTTAAAGGGGCTTCTGTTCATAGAAGACTTCATAAAATGCCTCCTAAAGGGGCTTTTATTGTTGGAAGTCCACTTGAATGGGTTTCTATTGATAGACGTCCTGAACGGGGTTTCTATTTATAAAATACCTCTGAAAAGAGACTTGTATTAATAGAAGACCTCCTAAAGGGGCTTTTATTAATGAAAGTCCTCCTTGAAAGGGTTTCTATTGATAGAGGACATCCTAAACGGGGTTTATATTTATAAAATACCTCTGAAAAGAGACTTCTATTAATAGAAGGCCTCCTTAAAGGGGCTTCTGTTCATAAAAGACCTCATAAAATGCCTCCTAAAGGGGCTTTTATTGATGAAAGTCCTCCTTGAAAGGTTTTCTATTGAAGGAGACGTCCTAAACGGGGTTTCTATTTATAAAATACCTCTGAAAAGAGACTTCTATTAATAGAAGGCCTCCTTAAAGGGGCTTGTATTCATAGAAGACCTCCTAAAATGCCTCCTAAAGGGGCTTTTATTGATGAAAGTCCTCCTTGAAAGGGTTTCTATTGATAGAAGACGTCCTAAACGGGGTTTTTATTTATAAAATACATCTGAAAAGAGACTTCTATTAATAGAAGACCTCCTTAAAGGGACTTCTATTCATAGAAGGCCTCCTAAAATACCTCCGAAAAGTGACTTTTGCGTTAGCAAAAGAAATACTCCCGCACAAAATTATGTGCAACACTGCCTTATGTGTGTAGAAATATAAATGCAATTGTAGTAATTGTTTTGACTTTTTATAAAATATCCATGGAATCGACTTCAACACGAAAGACATGATTTAACAAAATTAAAAACTTATCTTTGAAAATCAACAGAGTGGGTTAAGATAATTTAAAATCAAAATCAAGCAACCTAAACTTTTATAAAACTTACCTTCAGTGGCCTTGTCAACGGTGTACCATACTTTGAATTGTTCAGGATGTTTCTTGGCCAATTCGTCTAATTCATTGCGCAGTAAAATGTCCTTTTCGCTCTATAAAACAAATTCAAAAAAATATTAATTTCTCTTCAAAAACAAAATAACACAAATCCCACTTACCTGATTGGCAAACAACAAAGCCAATTCAGTTTTATCCTTTTCATTGTGTTTCAAAACATCACGAATCAACTGCAGCATGGGTGTAATACCAGTACCGCCAGCAATCATGTTAACACGTTTAGCCGTCACGGTTTTGGGAGGATCTTTGCGCAATTTCTTAATCGAAAATTGACCATTACCCAAGTATTGCAAGCGTCCAGAGGGACCACGGAAAGCGATCTTATCACCAATTTTCATTTGATCCAAGTACTGGGACATTTTACCACCAGCTGGGAATTTGGGATGGACATCTTTGAAATAAACTTTAACGACAAGATCAACATAGCCAACATCATCATCCGAAGAGATGGGGGTATAGGGACGTATCACTAGTTCACTATCTATGGTGGCAATTAAATGGATATGTTGCCCAACGGGTAAACCTAAAATATGTTGATGTGAGGGTAAACCAAAACGGAAACGTCTTGTGTCATGACTCAACTCTTCCCTTTCGATGAGAGGCAGTTGATATTTGTCATTGGCATCGATCAAGGTACGCAGGCGAGCAGTTCTATTTGGTTCTGGGCGGGCTTTTTTTGTGGATTTCTTATTGATAAGATAGTGGACGATAACAGCACCAGCTACCACAGCAACAATGCCAACTGCTATGGGGATTATCTGCAAAAGTATAAACGAATTTTGAGATATGTAAATAAATAAATACGGGTATTGAGGTAGAGATAAACAAAAAGCATAAAGTTTGTTATAAATACAGCTATGAATTTTTGAAATAATAATAAATACTGAGGCAACTTGAATAATCAGGGGTTTTGTTGTGCGTTACCACCAGAAGTTATTTTAGACAAAGCAAACCTTTTTATTTCCTAAAAAAATTATTGAAAATCATGACGATTTTCAATAAATTATCTCTAAATACATTTATAAATTATTAACTGAAAAAAAATACTCATTGTGACATGACTATGTGAAATGCATTACCCTAGGGAGACAGACACCTCAAATACAATCAAATAACACCTCTACAAATCTCATCAAAATTGATATTTATGAACGCTTCTCCAAAAACAAAACTAAAAAACAAACAAGAATATGACACCAACAACAAAATTGTTCGCAAAGTGTTTACTTAAAAAGATCGTTATCATCATATTGAAAAATTTTGCAAAAAAGAAATGAAAACGATAGGATGTAGCTTTCAACACTTTTAAACGATTTTCATTTTTTGTTGATCACCAAACGAAAAAAGTAAACTATAAAATAAAAGCTACACATTATTGGTGGTGCGATTAGTCTATATGACTGGATAGAGATATACAAACCGTAAAAATGTGTTAAAGATTAGCTGCGAAAGATTAAAGTTCAAAGGTCCAACACACAAAGATGTGTGTATGGGAGGGCAGACGAGAGTTAGTTTAATAAACATAAAAAAGCTACTTTATGGTTTCGTCATAACTTTTTTACGCGTGTAGCGTCGTAATATGTATTGAAAAGATTGGAATATACATAACAAGTTGATATTAATAAGTCTTATTACGTTTTACTAATTACAAGCAGCAGATAACAACAAGTTGTCAGTAAATGTCAAGAAAAAAAATTTAAACAGCGGGCTAATAATAAACAACGTTTTACAAAAACAACAACAATCGTGTTTAACTCTATAGAAAGCGGCTATGACAGCACCCTTTTTTCAGAAAGGAACTATAGAAGCATCCTTTCTTTCAGAAAGGAACTACAGAAGCAACCTTTCTTTCAGAAAGTGGCTGCAGAAGCACAATTTCTTTCAGGAAGGGACTACGAAAGCACAATTTTTTCAGAACGGGACTATAGAAGAACCCTTTCTTTCAAAAAAGGAACTATAGAAGCAATCTTCCTTTAAAAAAAGGAACTATAGAAGCACCCTTTCTTTCAGAAAGCGACTATAGAAGCACCCTCTCTTTCAGAAAGGGGCTATAGAAGCACCCTTTCTTTCAAAAAGGGGCTTTAGAAGCACCCTTTCTTTCAGAAAGGGACTATAGAAGCACCCTTTCTTTCAGAAAGGGTCTATCAAAGCAACCTTTCTTTCAGAAAGGGTCTATCAAAACAACCTTTCTTTCAGAAAGGGTCTATCAAAGCAACCTTTCTTACAGAAAGGGTCTACCAAAGAAACCGTTCTTTCAGAAAGGGTCTATCAAAGCAGTCTTTCTTTCAGAAAGGGACTATAGAAGCACCCTTTCTTTCAGAAAGGGACTATAGAAGCACCCTTTCTTTCAGAAAGGGACTATAGAAGCTCCCTTTCTTTCAGAAAGGGACTATAGAAGCTCCCTTTCTTTCAGAAAGGGACTATAGAAAAACCCTTTCTTTCAGAAAGAGACTATAGAAGCACCCTTTCTTTCAGAAAGGGACTATAGAAGCAGCCTTTCTTTCAGAAAGGGACTATAGAAGCAGCCTTTCTTTCAGAAAGGGACTATAGAAGCAGCCTTTCTTTCAGAAAGGGACTATAGAAGCAGCCTTTCTTTCGGAAAGGGACTATAGAAGCACCCTTTCTTTCAGAAAGGGACTATAGAAGCACCCTTTCTTTCACAAAGGGACTATAGAAGCACCCTTTCTTTCCGAAAGGGACTATAGAAGCACCCTTTCTTTCAGAAAGGATCTATTGAAGCACCCTTTCTTTAGAAAGGATCTATTGAAGCACCCTTTCTTTAGAAAGGATCTATTGAAGCACCCTTTCTTTAGAAAGGATCTATTGAAGCACCCTTTCTGAAAGTAAGGGTCTATAGAAGCACCCTTTCTTTCAGAAAGGGTCTATAGAAGCACCCTTTCTTTCAGAAAGGGTCTATAGAAGCACCCTTTCTTTCAGAAAGGGTCTATAGAAGCACCCTTTCTTTAGAAAGGATCTATTGAAGCACCCTTTCTTTAGAAAGGATCTATTGAAGCACCCTTTCTTTAGAAAGGATCTATTGAAGCACCCTTTCTTTAGAAAGGATCTATAGAAGCACCCTTTCTTTCAGAAAGGGTCTATAGAAGCACCCTTTCTTTCAGAAAGGATCTATAAAAGCACCCTTTCTGAAAGTAATTGTCTATAGAAGCACCCTTTCTTTCAGAAAGGGTCCATAGAAGCACCCTTTCTTTCAGAAAGGGTCTATAGAAGCACCCTTTCTTTCAGAAAGGGTCTATAGAAGCACCCTTTCTTTAGAAAGGATCTATAAAAGCACCCTTTCTGAAAGTAAGGGTCTATAAAAGCACCCTTTCTGAAAGTAAGGGTCTATAAAAGCACCCTTTCTGAAAGTAAGGGTCTATAAAAGCACCCTTTCTGAAAGTAAGGGTCTATAAAAGCACCCTTTCTGAAAGTAAGGGTCTATAAAAGCACCCTTTCTGAAAGTAAGGGTCTATAAAAGCACCCTTTCTGAAAGTAAGGGTCTATAAAAGCACCCTTTCTGAATGTAAGACTCTATAGAAGCTCCAATTCTGAAAGTAAGGGTCTATAAAAGCACCCTTTCTGAAAGTTAGGGTCTATAAAAGCACCCTTTCTGAAAGTAAGGGTCTATAGAAGCACCCTTTCTGAAAGTAAGGGCCTATAAAAGCACCCTTTCTGAAAGTAAGGGTCTATAGAAGCACCCTTTCTCAAAGTAAGGGCCTATAAAAGCACCCTTTCTGAAAGTAAGGGTCTACAGAAGCACCCTTTCTGAAAGTAAGGGTCTACAGAAGCACCCTTTCTGAAAGTAAGGGTCTGTAAAAGCACCCTTTCTGAAAGTAAGGGTCTATAAAAGCACCCTTTCTGAAAGTAAGGGTCTATAAAAGCACCCTTTCTGAAAGTAAGGGTCTATAAAAGCACCCTTTCTGAAAGTAAGGGTCTATAAAAGCACCCTTTCTGAAAGTAAGGGTCTATAAAAGCACCCTTTCTGAAAGTAAGGGTCTATAAAAGCACCCTTTCTGAAAGTAAGGGTCTATAAAAGCACCCTTTCTGAAAGTAAGGGTCTATAAAAGCACCCTTTCTGAATGTAAGACTCTATAGAAGCTCCAATTCTGAAAGTAAGGGTCTATAGAAACACAGTTTCTGAAAGTAAAGGTCTATAGAATCACCCTTTCTGAAAGTAAGGGTCTATAGAAGCACCCTTTCTGAAAGTAAGGGCCTATAAAAGCACCCTTTCTGAAAGTAAGGGTCTACAGAAGCACCCTTTCTGAAAGTAAGGGTCTGTAAAAGCACCCTTTCTGAAAGTGAGGGTCTATAAAAGCACCCTTTCTGAAAGTAAGGGTCTATAAAAGCACCCTTTCTGAAAGTAAGGGTCTATAAAAGCACCCTTTCTGAAAGTAAGGGTCTATAAAAGCACCATTTCTGAAAGTAAGGGTCTATAAAAGCACCCTTTCTGAAAGTAAGGGTCTATAAAAGCACCCTTTTTGAAAGTAAGGGTCTATAAAAGCACCCTTTCTGAAAGTAAGGGTCTATAAAAGCACCCTTTCTGAAAGTAAGGGTCTATAAAAGCACCCTTTCTGAAAGTAAGAGTCTATAAAAGCACCCTTTCTGAAAGTAAGGGTCTATAAAAGCACCCTTTCTGAAAGTAAGGGTCTATAAAAGCACCCTTTCTGAAAGTAAGAGTCTATAAAAGCACCCTTTCTGAAAGTAAGGGTCTATAAAAGCACCCTTTCTGAAAGTAAGGGTCTATAAAAGCAACCTTTCTGAAAGTAAGGGTCTATAAAAGCACCCTTTCTGAAAGTAAGAGTCTATAAAAGCACCCTTTCTGAAAGTAAGGGTCTATAAAAGCACCCTTTCTGAAAGTAAGGGTCTATAGAAGCAACCTTTCTAAAAGTAAGTGTCTATAGAAGAAACCTTTCTGAAAGTAAGGGTCTATGGAAGCACCCTTTCTGAAAGTTGTATTTACAGCGACATAATGTTTTCGTTGGCAAGTACATGCTTCCTGACATAATGACCCAATAACTCTAAAAAATCCTACGGTGATACCAGAACTATTATTATTTTGCGATCCTATAAAAAGTTGCCTTTTTGATTCTGATAAAGATCCACCAAAAGCTCTAAAAATCTTACGGTGACAAAGTAAAATAACTGGTTGACACGATAACTATCAAACGAAATCACTCCTAAAATACATCCAGTTCTTTTAGGTTCTTCCTCCGCAGAAGCTCATCACTTTTGCACTTTAGTCCAGTCGAAGTAAGGCCACTTTTCTGATCGTATTGAAATTGCAAAGAATCCCGGTGTTAATTTCACTTTCTTTCTTTGACAAATTTATAATCGTTATTTTGATACCTATGTGTGAGTAAATTTTCCTCTGCATTTCGTTCATGCTCGGGTTACCATACTGCCTCCAAATATGTGTTTTATGATTGGGCTCAATTAAGAGGTCACATTTTAAAGATTTCTTCACAATGGGTTTTTGATTTTATTTTTATTTTTTTGCCAATTTCTATGTGATGATCGTATTTCCCTTTTATCCTTTCTTCCATCATTAATCATTAGTCAGAATGTGATTGGTCATACTTTTTTTTTGCTGGTCACTGATTAGACTTAATGGGTAAGTGGACTTTTATCAGCTCCATGTAGTATTATCACATTAAATTTTGTTCACCATATTTCTAGTAACTTTTGATTAACTGCAGATACGAGCCAAAGTGTCAACCAACAGCAACGTAGCCAGCCTGATTATACAAAAAATAAACAAAATAATCTTCAACAGATGATTTCTATTGTCATTGTTTCACATAAGTTATGCCATGCATGCATAGGTAACTATATTTGCGTTTTGAAATTTGCTTGGATGTGGAGGAGAGGTAATAACTCACTCATTTGAAATCCAATTATGGGACTAATAACAATTTTTTGCGACGTCTACGTGACAGCGCAAATCAAACAAAAACAAAACAATTATTAAACGAAAAAGACCCTGACCTCTAATGATTGATCTCGAATGATTTGAAAGCGGCAAGAAAGATGCAACAAAGCAAATGAAAGTTAAAAGTTTTAATAAAAAAACTAAATATAAAACACAAATTCTACACATGTAATTCAGGGAAGCACTTCCAAATGTCAAATAACACGCGTTTTGTAAATAACACACTTTTTACATCAAAACACCTTCTTCTCGTAAAGGTGTTAACCATGAAAATTATGTAAATTGTATACACTTGTCAGCCACCGAAAACTTACATCGTTGTCATCCAGTTTGGGTGTCATATTTTATGACGTTTCTTATAAATGCACACTTAACTAACTACCCGTATTAACTTTATTAGAACTACTATTTGTAGTTAATATATGTATATTTCTTTTAAATAAATTAAAATTGTATATCAGTTTCCCTCGTCTGACAACCAAATACTGATTAGGTGTTCGTTTTTCTACTACCGTTGCTGACTTGTGCGGCTTTTTTTTCGTCCGAGTTTTTGAGAGTTCGCAAACGTTTTTTTTTTTTTTTTTGCTTTGCTAGAGATTGTGTTAAGCATGCCGCCCATATTCCCCAAGTAAACAACAAAAACAACGAACCCCATTGTAATCAGAGACCGGAGACCTTATGAGATACGATTATGTGCCATTAAAAATAACAACAACAAAAAGCCCGCGCAATATTTGTGATGATAAAAATGCCAATGCTCACACACTCTTAAATTGGGGAAAATAAGAGCTTTCATTTTAGTAAGCATGTGCTTATTGTTAAGAGAGTCCAAAAGCAGTGCTGGGAATTTGCAAATATTTCGTGGAATCACTTGATAAATTCAAACATTTTATATGTCAATAGGAAATATGCAATTGCAAGGCTATAACAAACTATCTGAATGAATGACAATCGTACAATTTATGTATAACTAACGAGGATATAAACTCATCACAGAAGTAATGGCTTTAGACCCCACGTATATTTGGACGAAATACATTTCAGCTGATATCGTGTGCCACTAAAGCTTACATCGGTAGAGAGTGGGACGGACAGGGCTAAATCGACTTCAAATTGTCTGAAGCCTCGAACGGATAAATCAAATTGGTCTAAACTTCACACTTCTTAAAATTTTGTCCAAACTTAGATTATGTTCGAAGATGGACCATATGGGTCCACTTCTGTGGGTACTTCCCACCCAAAAGTTCTCTAAAATGGTGCTTACGATAACTCTTACGGTAGTCATCGATTTAGTCTAAATTTTACACATCGTAATACTAACCCCCATTATTATAAGGCCTATTTTGTTATAGTTTGGATTTTTCAAACAGATTTATAACTTTCTGCGAGTCAATTAAGTATTTAGCCTCTTTAGAAAATTGAAAAAAGTTGAAATAAATTCGTTTATTCGTGGTCAAACAGTTTTTTTTTTTTGATAGTTTAATATCCAATAACTGTAAGAACCGCTGCTAAAGACTTAATGGTCTTCTAAATATTGACAAAAATCTATAACAACACAAACTATTTTACCTCAAAAAAGTATTTTGCGTTAACATATTTTTTGAGAAAATTACATTTTTGTTACACGCTAAAGATTTTTATAGCAACCGTTGGAGATTATCACATTCTACAACTGTTTCGGCACCAGTTCCACCATCTTGCGACATGTTTTCGCGGTTATTTTCTCCAATTTTCCTACATTAATTTCTTCAACAATATGTTACATTAATTTTGATCATTACCGACATTAATCTCTAAGATTATCAGTGAAAAATGATTCGCCGCTACATTTCAATCATAACAAATGTGTAAAAAATAAATAAAAAGCTAAGATGCATCGCAAATAGTGAAAGAAATTTCGACTTGGAACTATGAAAATCAAGAACAGAGGCAAATGGGGTCTTCAATATTAATCTCGGAAACAATGTCTTGGATGAAGTGTCCACAAGGTTCCAAAATCCAGAGATTTGATGGTTATGTTGCAAGAAAAAAATAGAAAATAATTGGAAAATATAGAGAGGAAATACCCTCACATTGAGAAGATCTTCCTTCCAATCGATCAAATTCCGACCCCTGTAAAGGCTGCAGTTTCCAGCCCAGTGGCTGTGACAAAGGCAACCTCTACAGGGAAACTAACAAATCCAATGGTGACGAATTGCTCGAGTCCTTTGCGGACATCCTTGATGAATGCGGTAGGATCGGGCAGCCCGGCTCCATTGGCCCCGAAGACGATGGAACGTAAGGGAAACACTGGTGTGATCCCTCCCGTTTCGAAGTTGGCGCAGGAAAAGTTGCAGCCACAAGCAAGACAGCCGACGACTGTGCAGAGGACTGGGCAACAGACCACTGTAAAGCCATCGGCACCTGCTAGACCTCACTCTTCTGATATTAAGAGCAGTGCTGACCCTGTGCCAGGAGATGGGTTATCGACCTCGAAACAGGGCGGACATTCAAAGACATCTGCGCAGGAATGCGTTAAGAGGGTCAGGTCTTCTGAAGATCCGCATCCTGTTGCCAAGAGGATGGTGGATCGTCGACCGAGCAGCCACATGGATTCCCACTCACAGGGGACCGGTCATAAGAAGGCAGAAAAGGCTCAACTAGGGAAGGCCAACAAAGCTGACCCAAGTCTGATACCCCCACAGCCTTCTGAAGACAGGACACCGAAGTCAGCGAGCTCAGAAGGGATTATCGCTCCGGAGAACCTCCGAGTGGCGATCATCGATAAGGCTGATCTGGATGGGAGGATCAGCGATACGCACTGGCTTGCAGTGGAACGCCTCCTGAGGAGGGCCATCACCTCCGATGAGGTAGACGCCAGTAAGACTGGCATCGGCAGGGCGGTTTTCCAAAGGGGCATCAAAATCCTCTTTTGTCAGGATGAGGAGTCGAGAGACTTCCTTATCCAGTTAATAGAGGGTGCTGGTGAACTCTGGGACGGCTGCAGGCTGGCCGCTGTCCCTGCTGATGAGGTACCCAGGAGCTACGATCCTCCTGGGTGCCTCCTCCTGACTCTGATGCAGGGGAAGTGGTTAAGATGCTGAAGAAGCAGAACAGAGGTCTCTCCATTGTGGGTTGGAGGCTTCTCAACCATTTCAAGGAGAGGGACGGCATGGCGATGCGATTCACCATTGATAGTGAGAGTGCGGACTATATCAAAGACTGTGGGGGAGTGCTGTTCTTCGGCTCTGGTGGACTTCGGTTCCGGATCTCGAGGTCGCAGTAAAGTAGTTCGCAGCATGGCCTTCGGGTATTGCAGATCAAGCTGCACCACTGTAAGGCCGCGGTTGCCGAACTCCTTGTCTCCCTCACAGACTCTGCAATACATATCGCTTTGGTCCAGGAACCCTATTTATATAAAAATAGGGTTTCTGGACTAAACGATAAGCACTTCTCCCTATTCTACACGAATAATGGAGACAAGGTAAGAACCTGTATTGTAGCTAGGAAAAGTCTAAAACTGATCCAACTCTACAATTACAGTGATGGCGACACAACTGCAGTGAGGCTAGACGAAGTTACCGGTAGGACTTTAGTGCTAGCCTTGGTCTACATGCCGTATGAGTCACCCGACCCGCCAAGCGGATTGGTGCGCAAACTAGTGGAGGAGACGAGTGATGGGCTGTGATGCAAATGCTCACCACTTCCACTGGAGAAGCAGTGACACCAATACGAGAGGTGAGTCCATATTCGATTTTATTTTAGTTAATAATCTACGAGTATGTAATAGGGGTAACACTGCCACCTTTCATAATAGGGTAATGGAGGAGGTCATTGACCTAACCCTTACAAATATGGAAGATACAGCCATAGTGGACTGGAGACTATCGGAGGAGTGTTCATTTTCAGATCACTGAGCGGTACACTTTCAAGTTCACTATGGAAGTAAACGGCTATTGCTTCATAGGAATCCAAGGAGAGCAAACTGGGAAAACTGCAACTCCCTTGTTTCCTCGAGGCTGTGCGAGTTCTCTGAACCACGCACAGCGGAGGAAATAGATGGCCAAGATGTAGATCTTACGCGTGTCCTCCGGGGTTGCTATGAGAAGTCTTGCCCATTATCTTATCCTGGTAGGAGAACTTAATTAGTTTGTTGGAACAAAGAGCTAGCAAAGCTTAGGAAAAACAGCAGGAAAGCCACCACACCAAATCTGATACCGATTGGAATCTCTATAGAGAGAGTTTCAACCGGTATAAAAGTGAAATTAGGAAAGCTAAGAGATACTCGTGGATAAGTTTTAGTGAATCTATAGAGGGGGTTAATGCAGCAGCGAGGTTCCGTAAGGTGATCTCGAAGGACCCAAAACCCTTTGGGAGCATCAAACGGGATGACGGTACCTGGACTAACTCCGCTCTAGAGACTTTAGATCTGTTGACAGGAACACATTTCCCTGGAAGTGAGGATGCCAGCTCGAGCACACCTGGTGTGGGCAAAAGCAGGATCCGCACTCCGGGGGAGTTGGCTCTTGTCAACAGATTAATAAGCTATCACAAAATCTCATGGGCGATAAGTACTTTTCAGCCATATAAGTCTCCTGGACCTGATGGTATCATTCCAGCGATGCTTCAGAACGCACCGACTGCTTTGACAACCATTCTTTTAGCTACTGTGCAAAGATCTGCTTCAGTTCTTATTACAGGATCAGTGAGGAGCTCCCCTCAAGCAGCACTGAATGCAGTACTGAACATCCAGCCGTATGATAGAGCACTATGTCAAGCCAGCGCTCTGATTCTTCCTCGGAAAACTCAGTCAGTTCTATGCAGAGAAAACCGTAAGAATTTGGCAAGACGTACCTGGTTGCAAGGTACCGAAGTCAATCCGGCCGGCAATCTCAGGGCGTAGAACTGCGTCCCTTCTCTCGCTCTGCAAGTCGGAAATCAGAATCGCTACAGGGGTCATAACTGGCCACTGTAGAATAAGATCTAAGACATGTAAGTGGGATGGCAACAACATTGAGTACTGTAGGTTATGCGAGGATGAGGAGGAAACGGAGACAATCGAGCACATTCTATGTAGATGTCCTAGACTGATGGTCAAAAGACATAGACTATTTGGTGTACACGTGATTGAATCTCTTTAAGAGCCTCAAGTGGCTCTGGGGCAGGTCAGTTCAGACTTAGAACCGTTAGTAAATAAATTCTAGTTAGGTACTAAATGTTTTCTTCTTAAAACAATCTGTTCTCTCCTCTACAGTCACGAACTATTCTTATTCTTCTCTCTTGTCCTACCAATTTCCAATTCCTTTCCTGTCCAACCTCTTCAAATTAATCCACCATCTCCCCCCACATAGCACATCACATCGTCATCAACAGTCATACAGCACCATATAGTTTCATCCATAAAAGGCATCACATCACTCGTTTTCTTCCACACCATAATCATCTTCACAAACCATCACCATCTGCATGCAAAAATCACCATATAGCCGCACTACAACCACCCCATACATAACTAACAACACATTTTCATCTTTCACATACCATCGCCAAATCAACAACTGGAACACCGTTTAGCAACACGCATAGCCACGTTCTTCATCTACAAACAAATAACCCAATTTACACATCACAACAACATCCTCATCTCTACAATACACATAAATCAATAGTCTGGATGATCACAATGGACCTCAAAGTCTCCGAGTGGAGTGGCTGCCAGAATGGCAGCTACGCATCCTAAACCTAACTTACATCTCTTCCATACCATCGCCGAATCTATAACCGGAACACCCACAACCAATGTTCACACCATCACAACACAACAACATAATCATCTCTACAATACATATAATTCAATAGTCTGGTGGAGTGGCTGACATTGCTCTCTTGTGATATTGTTGTTTAATAACGGTACCCCAATATCACCTCTTTAAGAAATTAGGTTCCCAGTGTGGTTTGATATCCAATTTTTTTTTTCTAACGGTCAATGTTTCTTCCGCAACTTGGTGATACATTGATGTGATGTCTTTCCATATATGGTGTTGATTTATTGGTAACTTTTCGCGTATAGCCGTGACTATGGTGTTTCTGGTTGTGTTCCACCTCTTTTGTTTCTGACAGAGAGCTTCCACTCGGTGAAGCCCATGTGCATTTATGAATCTTCTTGTGCGGAAGGATAGAACCAATGACCAGCTGAAATGTTTGAGACAGTTCTATGAGCCGTCAGTCATTTTTGAGTTATCTTGCACCGTATCTTCAGCATCTTTTGTGGGGGCATAGCACTGCACTATGGTTACAATGGTCTTAAATCGAGTCATTATCACACGGTCAAATATTGGTTTCCATGTCTGAAACGACCTCTTAGCAAACTTCGACATGATTATGGTTACATTGGTCTTGAATCGAGCCATTATCATACGGTCAAATATTCGTTTCCATGTCTGAAATGACCTCTTAGCATTCTTCGACATCATGATTCCAAAACAGCTTTCACCACTATTTTCTTTTCCACTGTAAAGTCACAGTTGCCGTTTCCTGTATGAAGTTCAACTCGGGTGTTACCGTTAGAGACGTCAAAATTCCTATAGCGCAAGGATCGAAAACGTGCAAAAATCTGCCCAGCACGTGGCCCAGACCCGCACGATACTCAACTAACTCCATCCAGTAGATCTGAAAATGAACTTATAAACATAAAATAAAAATACTACTACAACAACTACAACTACTATTTTATACGATGCCATTTGCAATTGAAGTTGTGCTCAATGCTTCACGAAGTGCTCGTACTTTCCATTGCGCAATGTGCGTGCTATTTTGTGTGCCAAAGGTCATTGCCATAAGATCCAGTTTTTATACCCTCCACCATAAGATGGGGGGTATATTAAATTTGTCATTCCGTTTGTAACTACTCGAAATAATCATTGTAGACCACACAAACTATATATATATATTCTTGATCAGCGTGCAATTCTACATCGATATAGCCATATCCGTCCGTCTGTCCCTCTGTGGAAATCACTCTAGCGTCCGGACGGATTGAAGTAGGTGAATGAAATTTTGGTAAAATCTATTATATTGTAAGCATAAAGGAACACACCCATTGTAAATAAACCTTGAATTGATAACATAAAGTACACAATAATGCAACCATGTATATAAAACACAACCATGTATTTAAGTAGATTTAAGAAATTACGTGTAGAGAAAAGATATTGAATAAAGAGACGCCATTCGTTTGGTAGAACTTGAATTGTGAACAACTCAGGTGTGAAAAAGAACCCGTCGGCAAGCGAACAAATTGTGTGTGTGTGTATAACAAAGCCAAACCAGTATACACAGAAGCTGAAGTAAAATAGAATTTCAAGGAAGTGTTTTTATTAAAAGCAAAATGGTACGAGAGGAGTTAATGAAAAGCCTGAAGGAATTGGGAATGGACTTTCCAGAAACTGCTACGGTATCCCAGTTGCGAGGTATGTTGCAAGCAGTAATTGGGACGAGTGGCCAGGAGCAAAAAATTGGTGGTGGTGAAGCGGAAAAGTTGGCACAGGCAAACGTGCCTAATGATGAAATCAATGCAGAAAAAAGCACAGAGGTAAACGTTGCTAATACAGAAAAAGTGTGTATATGCGAAAAAACCACCACCAACGAACATGCAGAAGCCGACCAACATCCCATTACGACCGAGCAAGAGCAGTTGTGCGAGTTGGAAGTAGACATTCTTGCAAACACAGACGGACAAACAAGCAGAATGGGCGTACGTGATCAAGCAGGCGAAAAGGTGGTGGCAAAAAATGCCACAAGCATGCAAGTTTATGCAGACAAGCAAACCGCCGCCATGAACACGTACAAGCAAGCAAACGTACGGGCAGAAGTAGAGAAGCAGCTGCGAAAGTTGGAATTGTTAAAAATGCAATATGAAATGAACCAAGAAGAAAAAGAAGCGAATGCAAAGGTTGTGCATTTCATAGATGTGGAAGCGGCTGTAGTAAAATTTAGTGGGGACAACGGCCAAAGTGTGTCCAAATGGATAAGTGAGTTCGACAGAGTAACAGCAGTGTTGGGCTGTACTGAAGCAAACAAGTTTTTGTACGCAAGAAGATTGATGACTGGAAGTGCAGGCCTGTTTTTGCGGTCATCCAACGCTAAAACTTGGCAAGAACTCAAAGGTGAGCTGCAGGACGAGTTTAAACAATCTATAGGTGTTAAGGAAGCGCTGAAAAGATTAGAACGCCGAAAGTGGGATCGGCAAGGAGAAAGCCTACACACATATACCCTCATTATGCAAGAATTAGCGGAAGGCACCCCGATAACGGAGGCAGAGTTGGTCGAATACATTGTGGAAGGCATCCAAGACAGAGCATTAGCTGCCACAATGTTGTTCAACCATACAACATTGAGAAGCTTCAAAGGTAGCATACCAAAGTATGAAAAGATGCTACGAGAACGGGGACAGCAGCGGGTAGCGGTTGGAAAAGAGGTCAAATTGGCTGATGTGCGATGTTTTAAATGCCAAGGCTTTGGGCATTTTGCGAGTACGTGCACAAAAGAATATTTGCCTAAAGGTGCGTGTTTCAAATGTAGGAAGATGGGCCACTTCAAAGTAAATTGCCCCCAGCGAGCAGTGGCAGCAGTAGAGAAGGAAAAGGAGGAAGAGGAAGAAATCGGATGGAGAATGAAGGTAAGAGTAGTTTTGGGATCTTCTAGTCCTGGGTCTAATTTCCGTTTTGTTAATTCTTTAATTGATACCGGTAGCCCGTGCAGCTTTATCAATGAAGACGTAATCCGTTCATTAAGCCCCGGTGTAAATATTCAGGAGGAGAAAATTTCGGGATTAAGAGGTCTGAACGGGGAAAAGCTGAGACTATGTGGAAGGATGAATATTAAGGTAGAATTTAGGGGCGAGGAAAGAAGGTTAAATTTAAACATTTTGAAAAGAGAGGCCCCTTGTTCATTGGTATTTGGAAGAGATTTTCTTAAATTATTTGGAGTAGTTTTAAGCCATAAGAACAAACCATTGCAACATGATGAATTTAATGCAAAACATAGCTTTAAGATATATTTGTGTGTGGACTCGAAAAATGAAGAAAAATTGGAGCCACACAAAATAAAACCAAAAAACAATGGAAAACTGTATGGTGTTTGCATTGGGCCAAAAGGAGAAAAAGAAAAGAGTAGTGAGAAGGTAACGTACAAAGACAAAGAAAAGAAGAAGGTGTCTAGTGGAATAAAGGGTAATGAAAGTAAGGAGAAAGAAAAACAAAAAATAACAATAACTGGAACAGAACGAAATGAATTCAATAAAAGGGAAAAGAAAGTAATTAATGTAGCGAGTGGCAATGAAAGTAAAGAGAAAGGAAAACAAAAAGTAACAATAACTAGAATGGAACAAAATGAAATCAATAAAGAGGAAAAGAAAGTGATTAGTATAGTGGAGAGTAATGAAAATAAAGAAAAGAAAAAACAAAAATTAACAGTAACTGAAGTGGAACGAAACGAAATCGATAAAGGGAGAAAGAAAGTAACTAGTATAGTAGAGAATAAGGAAAGTAAAGGAAAAGGAGAACAAAAAACAACAACGATTGGAACAGATCGAAATGAAATTGATAAGGGGATTAAATATAAAGAAATGGAAATAAACAAAGAAATGGTGGCAAATAATAAAAAATTAAATGAGGAAAGGGAAAGAAAAGTTGAATTGTTGGAAATTAAAGAAAATTTAGAGGAATTTAAGGACAACAATAATAAAGTAGAACAAGTAAAGGAATATGGTGAGAATCCAGACAGCGAGGAAAGGCATTCAAACCAGGCATTTATGGTGGGTAGCATAGAGGGGGACGATGGAAAGGAATGGGACATAAATCCACAAATAGGTATGCGGGAAAAACGAGAGGTAAGGAAAATCATAGAAGAAAATTATGTGAGGGAACTTAATAACGACCCGGAAATATCGGATTATAGGGCGCCGATAATGGTAACGTCCGGAAATGCAACGTATTGTTCCCCAAGGCGGCTGTCGTTTGCGGAGAAACAAAAGGTCAACGAAATTATAGCGGACTTACTAGACAAGGGGATTATAAGACCGAGTGACTCTCCATATGCTTCTCCGATTGTGTTAGCCAAAAAGAAAAATGGGGAGACAAGAATGTGTGTAGACTATAGGTCGCTCAATAAAATAATAGTAAGGGATAATTACCCTCTTCCATTGATCGAGGATTGTCTAGAGTATTTAGAGGGGAAAGCATGGTTTACCATCATGGACCTGAAGTCAGGATTTTACCAGGTCAGGATGGAAGAGAGCTCAATTAAGTATACGTCTTTTGTCGTTCCTAACGGACAGTATGAGTTTGTGAGGTTGCCATTTGGGCTGAAAAATGGACCGGCTATTTTCCAACGGTTTATTGCGGGAATTTTTAAGGACTTTTTAGAGAGAAACGAGATAGTAATTTACATGGACGATATTGTAATAGCCTCAAAAACATTGGAAGAGCATATCCAGTTGGTAGGAAGAATTTTGAACAGGTTAGCAAAGTATGGACTGAAACTCAAAATGCAGAAGTGTAAATTCGCGTATACAGAAATAGAATACCTGGGGTATAAAGTGTCTAGGAAGGGTATAGAACCGTCAGAAAGTCATGTGAATTCGATAAAGCAATACCCAGTACCAAAAAATGTCAAGGAAATGCAAGCATTTTTAGGGTTATGTGCATACTTTCGTAAGTTTGTAAGGGGATTTTCTTTAATAGCAAAACCTTTGTATGCACTAACGAAAGATGGGGTCAAATACGAATTGACGGATGAATGTAAAAAGGCCATAGAAACATTAAAGAAACATTTAACGTCTAGCCCGGTTTTAGCAATATACAATCCGCAAAGAGAAACGGAATTGCATTGCGATGCAAGCGCAGCAGGCTTTGGAGCAATACTATTACAAAAACAGGACGACAATGTATTTCACCCAGTAGCGTATTTTTCGAAACGAACCACAGAACCGGAGAGTAGATATCATAGTTTTGAGTTGGAAACGTTAGCTATCATATATGCGTTGAGAAGATTTAGGGCATATTTGGAGGGAATAAAATTCAAAATTTTGACAGATTGCAATTCGCTCACACTAACACTAGCGAAAAGGAATATAAATAGTCGAATAGCAAGATGGGCTCTCGAGCTAGAAAATTATAATTATACCATCGTACATAGGGCGGGAGCGAAAATGGGACATGTGGACGCATTGTCTAGAATAGATCAGGATAATAGTAAAGTAGTAGCGACGATAGAATCAGAGGATATAGACTTTCAATTATGTGCGGCCCAGGCACGGGACCAGGAAGTAAGGGATCTAAAATTAAAGTTAGAAGAGGGTGACGTGGGTGGATACGATATGGTAAATGGAGTAGTGTATAGGAAGATAAATGAGGGATTAAGATTTTATGTACCAAAAGGAATGGAAACAGAGTTAATTAGAGACATACACGAAAAGTTAGGTCATTTAGGGGTGGATAAAATGTATTTGAAAATGAAAGAACACTATTGGTTTCCAAATATGAGACAGAAAATAGAAGATCATCGTAAGAATTGTGTGAAATGTATAATGTACTCTGCTCCACATAGGCCTAATGCAAGAGCACTGCACAGTATCCCGAAGGAACCGAGACCTTTTCATACGGTACATTTAGACCATTTAGGTCCATTACCTTCGTTACAATCTAAAAGGAAACATATCTTGGTGGTTATAGATGCATTTACAAAGTTCGTTAGGTTGTACCCAGTATTAACAACAAGCACCAAAGAAGTCAAGGCGGCACTTCTCAAATATTTTGATTATTATAGTAGGCCAGTTAGATGTATAACGGATAGGGGAAGTTGTTTCACTTCAGGAGAGTTTACGGAATTTTTGAAAGAAAGAAATATAGACCACGTAAAGGTGGCTGTCCACTCGCCTCAGGCTAATGGTCAAGTGGAGCGAGTGAACAGAACACTGGTGGGTATGTTGGCTAAATTAAGTGAGCCAGTATCACATGGTGACTGGGTGAAGCAACTTGGGAAGATTGAGTTTGCGTTTAATAATACAGTTAATAGATCTACAGGTGACACTCCAAGTAGACTCTTGTTCGGAGTGAATCAAAGGGGAGAAGTTGTAGACAAGTTGTCAGAGTACCTGGAGGAGAACTTTTTGGGCCCGGGGGGGGGTACTAAGGAAATCAGGGATAAAGCAGAGGCTGCGATTGCGAGGGCGCAAAGGTACAGTGAAAAGAGATCTGAAGAGAAGGGATACAAAGTTAATTCATTTCGGTTAGGGGATTTTGTTGTAATTAAGAACATAGACACCACAGTGGGAGTCAATAAAAAGTTGGTGCCCAAATTTAAGGGGCCTTACGTAATCCACAAAGTGCTGCCGAATGATAGATATGTGGTTAGGGACATAGAGAACTGCCAGATTACGCAGATCCCCTATGATGGGGTAATCGAGGCATGCAACATGAGGTTGTGGAAAAAGGATGGCCCAGGCTAGGAACCCAGAGCTGCTCTACCTGATTGTATATAGTTGTAGATAGTCATAGATTTTAGCGCACATAATACTCACCTTTAGCATAAGTATGTAAATAGATAGACTAAGTACCCTACTAACCCTTATAATTACTCTAACCCCGTGTGACCGGGGCGGTCACTACCGTCAGGTTGGCCGAGTTGTAAGCATAAAGGAACACACCCATTGTAAATAAACCTTGAATTGATAACATAAAGTACACAATAATGCAACCATGTATATAAAACACAACCATGTATTTAAGTAGATTTAAGAAATTACGTGTAGAGAAAAGATATTGAATAAAGAGACGCCATTCGTTTGGTAGAACTTGAATTGTGAACAATATGTACATAGGACTTTTGGTATTGGAAGCGAGCTAGCTAGGTCCACGTTTTCGTATAGCCCCCATACAAAGTGACGCGTCATCGTTTTAAGGAATTTTTAAGATATTTGTCCCATTTGACCACCGAATCTGTTGTAATTTGGTATTATGTGTTTTCAGAGGCTAAAAACTATTTTTACCAAAGTTTGTTTATGTAGGTCCACGTTTTGGTATAGCCCCCATATAACACCCCGTATTTAGTACGCGTCACTTTACAATATTTTGAATGTATTACCCCCAGTTTTTGTAAAAATTTTTATTCTTCTCACACGAATTGTCAAATTTTGTAGATCGATTTACTCGCTTTAGCGCAAATGTAGAGCGTTGATTTTTAAATGAGGAATCCTTAACGATATATGGAACGGGTATACTAAAAATTAGATGTGTATGTCATCTGGGGGCTGAGCTATGAATGCCTAAATTATTACGAATATAGACGAACGAACAAAAATAAGTTACAAAAACTGGGGGTTAGTCCCATTTGACCACAGAATCGGCTGTAAAATTGTATTTTGTGTTTCCAGAGGCTAAGAAACATTTTTACCATAAAATGTTTACATAGGTCCACGTTTTAATATACTCCCCATAGGACGATTTTCGGTATTTTGTAGGTTTTAGCCTCATTATCACACCGAAATGGCTGAAATTTGGTATTTAGTCTTCGTGGGGGGGGGGGGGGGTACAAAACTATCCCCCAGAAATTTGTAGGTATAGGTCCACGCCCTCATATAGCCCCCATAGAACGGTTTCTCCAGATTTTCGGTATTTTAAAGGTTGTGGCCACATTTATCCACCGAAATGGCTGAAATTTGGTATTTGGTCTTCATTTGGGGTACTAAACATTCCATATGAAATTTGTTGGTATAGGTCCACGCCTTTATATAGCCCCCATAGAACTTACCTCCCGATTTTCGGTGTTTTGAAGGTTGAAATGGCTGATATTTGGTATTTAGTCTTTGTTGGTTGTATAAAACTTTCTTCCAGAAACTTGTCGGTACAGGTCCACGTATAGCCCCCATAGAACGATACCTCCTGATTTTCGGTATTTTGAAGATTGTGACCTCAATATCCCACCGAAATGATTGAAATTTGGTAGTTAGTCTCCGTTAAGGGTAAAGAACTTTCCACCTGAAATTTATCGGTATAGGTCCGCGTCTTCGTATAGCCCCCATAGAATGGTGCATCCTGATTTTCGGTATTTTGAAGGTTGTGACCTCAATATCCCACCGAAATGATTGAAATTTGGTAGTTAGTCTTCGTTAAGGGTATACAACTTTCCACCTGAAATTTGTCGGTATAGGTCAACGCCCTCATATAGCCCCCATAGGACGATATCTCCCAATTTTCGGAATTTAGGAATTCTCTTCAATACAGTTCGTGGTGGGGGGTATAAAAAGTTCGGCCCGGCAGAATTTAACACCTTTCTTACTTGTTATTGTTCGTTTTGGCTTGTGTTAGTCTTTAATCATTGTTTTATTCCACCTACGCAGATGATTGGTCTGTCAGGTGATGGGGCTGACACCTATCTTTGCCTAGAAACAATTCCTCCTTGAATTCGTGCAGTGGTTGGGGTTCTTGCTTATGTTGTGTTGCCATTTGCCTCTGGGTGACGCCATCTCCTGACATTCATATTTTGGATTTTCCTCTTACGGTGATTTTGCCTAGTTTGTTTTTAAGAATGTCAGTTGCGCTAAAGGCCAGAACAGAATCAGTCGTCGCTTGCTTTCCTAATGTCAAATTATAAAGGAATGCCAGAGCCTCCTAAAGGGGAACGCAACTGGATTTGAAAAGAGGCTATGGCATTCCTTTATAATTTGACATTTAGGGAAGCAAGCAAGACGATCGATTCTGTTCTGGCCTTTAGGATGGATTTCATCTGGAGGGAGATGTAAGCCTATTTTTACAAATATTCGAAAACCACTTTAAACAAATTTTCCTCATCAGCCGTGATTAAATACTTAACGCTTTTACAAAACGGCAGCTTTTTGTCACAAAACTATGCAATATTAGGTCTGTACGATAAGCCAAAATTTGTACAAATTCGTACAAATTTTTACTGAATGCTGTTCGATAACAAAATTATCCAGCAAAAGAGAGCGAGTTTGGAGAGTTTTGTGATTGAGAACTTGCAAATTTTTGCTGGGAAAATTTGTCCCGCAAAATTTGCAAGTCTGATCAGCTGACTTTTAATCAGCTGTTCAATGTAAGCAACTCGAAATGTTAAAATTTTTGACCAAGAAAATTTCACAATTGCACATTTTTTTAGATTCTAAAGCGTTGTGGATAGGATTAAAGCATTAAATAAGTAAACTGCAATTTTAAAATTTATGTTTTTGTTCCGATTTAGTACGATTACACTAGAGTTTTTTGCCGGATTAACCTACTTCGAGAGGATTTATTTGACGTTTGCGCTATGGCATTGACATTTGAAATCCAAACACACTGAGTTAATCCTAGAGCTGGCAAACCATCGATGGAAATATCGATATTATCGATACTTAATTTTCTACGCCAATATCGACAAATAGTTTTTTATATCGATATTATCGGCCATTTTGACATCACTAAAGAAAATTAATAGAAGCAATAGCCAGAAATGTTTATAATAAAGGTTTTAGATTTCAAGTATTTTTGGACGGAATTCGTTTCGGACTATTTGGAGTCGATTTAGCATTTAGAGTCCGTCCGTCCGTCTGTCTGTCGTATTGTCAGGCTGGTGATCACGATAACTCTTGAACGGATCAATCGATTCGAACCAAATTTTGCATATCGTAATATTTTGCCCAAACTTAGTTTAAGTTCGAATATGAGCCATATCGGTATATGAACCATATCGGTTCAATTCTTCGAGTACCTACCCCACGAAAGTTCAAAATGTTTTTGTAAAATGGTGTAAACTATCGAAGAGATCAAACGATTTGTTCCAAACTTTGAACATCGTATTATTCCTTCCAGATATAGATCGGCTTCGAATATAAATTATCACGGCTTACGCCTTCGGATAGCTCCCACATTCGGAACAAGTGAAATTTAATAGCTCCGCTCGGATCGTGTCGAAATTATTTTCTGCATTTTCTTATAAACGTCTTTTAAATCACCGCGATCGTAGTTTTTCGAAATTTCTTGCACCGATCAACGAGGGATCCGACGAGAAAAACATTTTTTGCGTTAAGTGTGCATGCAATATGTTAGTTGGTGGAATAAATGCCCAAGGATGCCTCTATCTCACGGTACATAACATAGCGATCTTGCATTATCCGTTCACGCACGGCTTAAATTTTTCTGGAACAACGACCGTTTTTGGACGATCCTCAAGAACTTCGTTTTTTTTTTGCGAATATCGGCCACGATTGAATTCATTAAACCAGTTCTTTATAGTGCTATAGGATGGTCCTTTATTGACATACAAAGATTCAATTTGATCGATGCACTCTTGCCGTGATTATCCACGTTGAAAGTTGTGGAAAATAAGCTCTGTTCCTTTACGTTGAAGAATCTTCAAGTTTTACCACTTTTTCCTCGAAAAGCGTTCCTTTACTTTTACCATTTTCAAAAGTAAAGGAACAGACCAATTATCGGACGAAAATGTTCACAAGTAAATTCCTTTTTTTCAAAGTCATTTTTTCAAGTCACTGTAAACAACACAACACGTGGTCGTATGTCAAACTGTCCTGAGTACGCTTAGGCTAAAAATTGTCGCACTTTCCAAAAATGTTAAATGACGACTGGCGACACTGCATGTTGCTTAGGCCGCAAACTTTTCTAATTCGCCTCGTATTTCACTGACATGCGAAATGTAAAGAAAACACATTTGTCGGCCAATTAGGATTCTAAATAAATAGGAGTAGGAAATCTACGATAGTATCGATTTTATCGATATTTTGAAACGGAAATATCGAAATAATCGAATGTGGCCGATATCGATAGTTTGCCAGCTCTAGTTAATCCGGTTAAGTGTAACAGGGGTATTTGATTTAAAATAAAGAAACAAACGGTGTGTTCGTTTACTCAACAATTTGTACAAATTTGTACACGTCCAGTAACTTCTTGTAATCGACTAAGGTCTTTTGCATTGTACTTGTACTTTAGAGTAAACGAACAACATCCAGTAACAATTTGTACAAATTTTGAGTAAACGAACACACATAATAACAAATTTCATAACTTTTCGGAAACAGCTGACTTTCTTGCAAAATGTTTTTCGATAACTCTCTGCAATTTTTCTTGCCTGAGAGAGTAAAATTCACTGATGGAGGTTGCTGGAACTGACTGAGTTATTTTTGCTGGGAAAGTTATCGTACACACCTATTATTTAACAAAAAAAAATATTTTTCAGGCTGTGCGGCTTGCAGTAACCAACCCCTGAATAATTTTTCAGTAATAATAATATATGTATGTATCAATACCAAACTCCCAACTCTGTCTATTAAACTTAAAGAGAAAGTGACGTACAATAGTTATCAACAAAGTAGTAAACACACACAATGTTTTGCTGATTTGTATTTGATTTTAATAAAAAAATTATAGCATTTTTAGATATTCACAGAAATAATAAGAGATTAGAATTTTTTAAACCCAAATTTCTCTTAACTTTTGAAAGAGATTTATCATGTGAAAATTGTGTCAAAAGAGAAAACATTTTACAAAGTATCAGACAGATTTCAAGGTTATATTATAGAAAAATGCACTTGTCGTCACTGGCTGCTATCTATATTCGATATAAAAAAAATAATTGCCACCCTCATCAGATACATGCCACAGACAGGGTATTACGTAGTACAATATTCAATACAAACAGCTGTTTTATAATAGTGGGTATGAGTCAACTTAAAAAAAAAAAAATTTATTTCATACTTGGTAGATAATGTAAAAGATGGGCCGAAAAATAGCCGACCTAAGATGCCGAGAGAAAAGTGGGTTGACAAATCCCAAATTGCTCTATCAAAGGGTGAAGGTGAAGGATTGACTTAAGGGCTGAGTACATAAGCTGCCTGGTTACCTTGCTTACTTCTGATAAAAGAATAAAAAAGAAAAGGACAACCCAGTTCAAAATCTGTTCGGCCTTCTTTATTCTTTTATTTTTATTATGTCAAAAATGAAGCAGGAAAGCAAGGCAAGCATTCGAGGCAGCTTATGTACGCAGCCCTTACCCTAAATTATTTAAATTTATTCGCAAGGCTTCTTTAAATTTTGAATAGATTTGGAAAACATAAATAACAAATTACTACAACAGCTACAAATAATAGGTTGATCCTTCAATAATTAGCGAAAAGAAGACCATTAGTTGGTATGTTATTGAAGTTGGAGTTGTCAAAAGAACTAATTTTTATATAAAAATAAAAATTTTATAAAAAAATTGTTTGCAAATATTACTTCCACTTTTAAAATTAAAGACTTAAAGATTTATTGCTTTTATAAAGAAGCCAAATCTGTCTCAACATGAACCAAGGAGTAGATTTTCTTTCCAATATTTATTCAACGTAGTGTGTGTTAGGAACTCTTTTTATTTTCCAAACATAATTCCATCATTACATTTCTCATGCATTTTTACAATGATGATGATAATGATTCAACTTGGCACGTTTAATTTCAATAATTTCACACATTTTTATTGTCAACCACCGGATTATTCTCAAAATAGTTGCATTCACGAATCATTTCCCTCTATTTTTATGCATTTATTCAAGATTTTTAATTTTTCGATACGATAGCAACACATCATGCACACGCACACGCATACATATGGTATTCATTCATGCCAGCCAGACACAGACACCGCACATTTTTGATGCACCAGTGCGACCACCCGTCGTATTCATATGTAGATACATTTTTGTGCTCTTGACAGGTGCTATTTGCATTCTTTTTCTTTTGCGTTATTAAATTGAAGTCTGTCGTGATTGTATATCTTGTAAAGGTTCGATGTCACAAACTGCTTAGAAATTCTAAGTGCCTGACTTGGGTCTTTCCTATGATTGATGACATTTCATAATGGCCAGAGAAAATCTAATTGTGATTGTAAATGAGAAGTCAATGGAGGTAAGGAGGAGTGTTATGTCAGCAAATGACTTCATACAAATAGTATTTTAATAATAATTGCATTTGAGTCATTTTAATTGTGTAACAAATATAATAAAAATGATTAGATGGTGGGTGGAAGAGTAGGTATGTACATGTTGTTTATTGTATTAGATCATTCTTCTAGACGTTTTCTGAAAGAAAGGGTGCTTCTATAGACGCTTTCTGAAAGAAAGGGTGCTTCTATAGACGCTTTCTGAAAGAAAGGGTGCTTCTTTAGACGCTTTCTAAAAGAAAGGGTGCTTCTATAGACGCTTTCTGAAAGAAAGGGTGCTTCTACAGAACCTTTCTGAAAGAAAGGCTGCTTCTATAGAACCTTTCTTAAAGAAAGGGTGCTTCTACAGACGCTTTCTGAAAAACAGTTTGCTTTTATAGACGCTTTCTGAAAAACAGTGTGCTTTTATAGACGCTTTCTGAAAGAGAGGGTGCTTCTATAGACGCTTTCTGAAAGAAAGGGTGCTTCTATAGACGCTTTCTGAAAGAAAGGGTGCTTCTATAGACGCTTTCTGAAAGCAAGGGTGCTTCTATAGACGCTTTCTGAAAGAAAGAGTGCTTCTATAGACGCTTTCTGAAAGAAAGGGTGCTTCTATAGACGCTTTCTGAAAGAAAGGGTGCTTCTATAGACGCTTTCTGAAAAAAGGGTGTTTCTATAGACCCTTTATTAAAGAAAGGGTGCTTCTACAGAACCTTTCTTAAAGAAAGGGTGCTTCTACAGACGCTTTCTGAAAAACAGTTTGCTTTTATAGACGCTTTCTGAAAAACAGTGTGCTTTTATAGACGCTTTCTGAAAGAGAGGGTGCTTCTATAGACGCTTTCTGAAAGAAAGGGTGCTTCTATAGACGCTTTCTGAAAGAAAGGGTGCTTCTATAGACGTTTTCTGAAAGAAAGGGTGCTTCTATAGACGCTTTCTGAAAGAAAGGGTGCTTCTATAGACGCTTTCTGAAAGAAAGGGTGCTTCTATAGACGCTTTCTGAAAGAAAGGGTGCTTCTATAGACGCTTTCTGAAAGAAAGGGTGCTTCTATAGACGCTTTCTGAAAGAAAGGGTGCTTCTATAGACGCTTTCTGAAAGAAAGGGTGCTTCTATAGACGCTTTCTGAAAGAAAGGGTGCTTCTATAGACGCTTTCTGAAAAAAGGGTGTTTCTATAGACCCTTTATGAAAGAAAGGGTGCTTCTACAGAACCTTTCTGAAAGAAAGGGTGCTTCTATAGACGCTTTCTGAAAGCAAGGGTGCTTCTATAGACGCTTTCTGAAAGAAAGGGTGCTTCTATAGACGCTTTCTGAAAGAAAGGGTGCTTCTATAGACGCTTTCTGAAAGAAGGGGTGCTTCTATAGACGCTTTCTGAAAGAAAGAGTGCTTCTATAGACGCTTTCTGAAAGAAAGGGTGCTTCTATAGACGCTTTCTGAAAGAAAGGGTGCTTCTATAGACGCTTTCTGAAAGAGAGGGTGCTTCTATAGACGCTTTCTGAAAGAGAGGGTGCTTCTATAGACGCTTTCTGAAAGAAAGGATGCTTCTATAAACGCTTTCTGAAAGAAAGGGTGCTTCTTTAGACGCTTTCTGAAAGAGAGGGTGCTTCTATAAACGCTTTCTGAAAGAAAGGGTGCTTCTAAAAACGCTTTCTGAAAGAAAGGGTGCTTCTAAAAACGCTTTCTGAAAGAAAGGGTGCTTCTACAGAACCTTTCTGAAAGAAAGGGTGCTTCTATAAACGCTTTCTGAAAGAAAGGGTGCTTCTATAAACGCTTTCTGAAAGAAAGGGTGCTTCTATAGACGCTTTCTGAAAGAAAGGGTGCTTCTTTAGACGCTTTCTGAAAGAGAGGGTGCTTCTATAGACGCTTTCTGAAAGAAAGGGTGCTTCTATAGACGCTTTCTGAAAGAAAGGGTGCTTCTATAGACGCTTTCTGAAAGAAAGCATGCTTCTATAGACGCTTTCTGAAAGAAAGGGTGCTTCTATAGACGCTTTCTGAAAGAAAGGGTGCTTCTATAGACGCTTTCTGAAAGAGAGGGTGCTTCTATAGACGCTTTCTGAAAGAGAGGGTGCTTCTATAGACGCTTTCTGAAAGAAAGGGTGCTTCTATAAACGCTTTCTGAAAGAAAGGGTGCTTCTATAGACGCTTTCTGAAAGAAAGGGTGCTTCTTTAGACGCTTTCTGAAAGAGAGGGTGCTTCTATAGACGCTTTCTGAAAGAAAGGGTGCTTCTATAGACGCTTTCTGAAAGAAAGGGTGCTTCTATAGACGCTTTCTGAAAGAAAGGGTGCTTCTATAGACCCTTTATGAAAGAAAGGGTGCTTCTATAGACGCTTTCTAAAAGAAAGGGTGCTTCTATAGACGCTTTCTGGAAGAAAGGGTGCTTCTATAGACGCTTTCTGAAAGAAAGGGTGCTTCTATAGACGCTTTCTGAAAGAAAGGGTGCTTCTATAGACGCTTTCTGAAAGAAAGGGTGCTTCTTTAGACGCTTTCTGAAAGAGAGGGTGCTTCTATAGACGCTTTCTGAAAGAAAGGGTGCTTCTATAGACGCTTTCTGAAAGAAAGGGTGCTTCTATAAACGCTTTCTGAAAGAAAGGGTGCTTCTTTAGACGCTTTCTGAAAGAAAGGGTGCTTCTATAGACGCTTTCTGAAAGAAAGGGTGCTTCTATAAACGCTTTCTGAAAGAAAGGGTGCTTCTATAGACGCTTTCTGAAAGAAAGGGTGCTTCTTTAGACGCTTTCTGAAAGAGAGGGTGCTTCTATAGACGCTTTCTGAAAGAAAGGGTGCTTCTATAAACGCTTTCTGAAAGAAAGGGTGCTTCTATAAACGCTTTCTGAAAGAAAGGGTGCTTCTATAGACGCTTTCTGAAAGAAAGGGTGCTTCTTTAGACGCTTTCTGAAAGAGAGGGTGCTTCTATAGACGCTTTCTGAAAGAAAGGGTGCTTCTATAGACGCTTTCTGAAAGAAAGGGTGCTTCTATAGACGCTTTCTGAAAGAAAGCATGCTTCTATAGACGCTTTCTGAAAGAAAGGGTGCTTCTATAGACGCTTTCTGAAAGAAAGGGTGCTTCTATAGACGCTTTCTGGAAGAAAGGGTGCTTCTATAGACGCTTTCTGAAAGAAAGGGTGCTTCTATAGACGCTTTCTGAAAGAAAGGGTGCTTCTTTAGACGCTTTCTGAAAGAGAGGGTGCTTCTATAGACGCTTTCTGAAAGAAAGGGTGCTTCTATAAACGCTTTCTGAAAGAAAGGGTGCTTCTATAAACGCTTTCTGAAAGAAAGGGTGCTTCTATAGACGCTTTCTGAAAGAAAGGGTGCTTCTTTAGACGCTTTCTGAAAGAGAGGGTGCTTCTATTGACGCTTTCTGAAAGAAAGGGTGCTTCTATAGACGCTTTCTGAAAGAAAGGGTGCTTCTATAGACGCTTTCTGAAAGAAAGCATGCTTCTATAGACGCTTTCTGAAAGAAAGGGTGCTTCTATAGACGCTTTCTGAAAGAAAGGGTGCTTCTATAGACGCTTTCTGAAAGAGAGGGTGCTTCTATAGACGCTTTCTGAAAGAGAGGGTGCTTCTATAGACGCTTTCTGAAAGAAAGGGTGCTTCTATAAACGCTTTCTGAAAGAAAGGGTGCTTCTTTAGACGCTTTCTGAAAGAGAGGGTGCTTCTATAAACGCTTTCTGAAAGAAAGGGTGCTTCTAAAAACGCTTTCTGAAAGAAAGGGTGCTTCTACAGAACCTTTCTGAAAGAAAGGGTGCTTCTATAGACGCTTTCTGAAAGAAAGGATGCTTCTATAGACGCTTTCTGAAAGAAAGGGTGCTTCTATAGAGGCTTTCTGAAAGAAAGGGTGCTTCTATAGACGCTTTCTGGAAGAAAGGGTGCTTCTATAGACGCTTTCTGAAAGAAAGGGTGCTTCTATAGACGCTTTCTGAAAGAAAGGGTGCTTCTATAGACGCTTTCTGAAAGAAAGGGTGCTTCTATAGACGCTTTCTGAAAGAAAGGGTGCTTCTATAGACGCTTTCTGAAAGAAAGGGTGCTTCTATAGACGCTTTCTGAAAGAAAGGGTGCTTCTATAGACGCTTTCTGAAAGAAAGGGTGCTTCTATAGACGCTTTCTGAAAGAAAGGGTGCTTCTATAGACGCTTTCTGAAAGAAAGGGTGCTTCTATAGACGCTTTCTGAAAGAAATGGTGCTTCGATAGACGCTTTCTGGAAGAAAGGGTGCTTCTATAGACGCTTTCTGAAAGAAAGGGTGCTTCTATAGACGCTTTCTGAAAGAAAGGGTGCTTCTATAGACCCTTTATGAAAGAAAGGGTGCTTCTATAGACGCTTTCTAAAAGAAAGGGTGCTTCTATAGACGCTTTCTGAAAGAGAGGGTCCTTCTATAGACGCTTTCTGAAAGAAAGGGTGCTTCTATAGACGCTTTCTGAAAGAAAGGGTGCTTCTATAGACGCTTTCTGAAAGAAAGGGTGCTTCTATAGACGCATTCTGAAAGAAAGGGTGCTTCTATAGACGCATTCTGAAAGAAAGGGTGCTTCTATAGACGCTTTCTGAAAGAAAGGATGCTTCTATAGACGCTTTATGAAAGAAAGGGTGCTTCTATAGACGCTTTCTGAAAGAAAGGGTGCTTCTATAGACGCTTTCTGAAAGAAAGGGTGCTTCTATAGACGCATTCTGAAAGAAAGGGTGCTTCTATAGACGCTTTCTGAAAGAAAGGGTGTTTCTATAGAGGCTTTCTGAAAGAAAGGGTGCTTCTATAGACGCTTTCTTAAAGAAAGGGTGCTTCTATAGACGCTTTCTGCAAGAAAGGGTGCTTCTATAGAGGCTTTCTGCAAGAAAGGGTGCTTCTATAGACGCTTTCTGAAAGAAAGGGTGCTTCTATAGACGCTTTCTGAAAGAAAGGGTGCTTCTATAGACGCTTTCTGAAAGAAAGGGTGCTTCTATAGACGCTTTCTGAAAGAAAGGGTGCTTCTATAGACGTTTTCTGAAAGAAAGGGGGCTTCTATAGACGCTTTCTGCAAGAAAGGGTGCTTCTATAGACGCTTTCTGCAAGAAAGGGTGCTTCAATAGACGCTTTCTGCAAGAAAGGGTGCTTCTATAGAACCTTTCTGAAAGAAAGGGTGCCTCTATAGAACCTTTCTGCAAGAAAGGGTGCTTCTATAGAACCTTTCTGCAAGAAAGGGTGCTTCTGTAGAACCTTTCTGCAAGAAAGGGTGCTTCTATAGAACCTTTCTGCAGAAAGGGTGCTTCTATGGAACCTTTCTGCAAGAAAGGGTGCTTCTATAGAACCTTTCTGCAAGAAAGGGTGCTTCTGTAGAACCTTTCTGCAAGAAAGGGTGCTTCTATAGAACCTTTCTGCAGAAAGGGTGCTTCTATGGAAACTTTCTGCAAGAAAGGGTGCTTCTATAGAACCTTTCTGCAAGAAAGGGTGCTTCTATAGAACCTTTCTGCAAGAAAGGGTGCTTCTATAGAACCTTTCTGCAAGAAAGGGTGCTTCTATAGACGCGTTCTGAAAATTCAAAACGAACCGATCCATGTCTTTAGATTGCGGCAAATATTGAAGTTTTGTGTGCGAGGTACCCGAAGGAGTCCACATTCAAACTTGATGTATTTTTTCGAAGAAATATTATGAGGCTCAAAATCGTATGATCCGTTCGAGAGTTATTATGCACATCATTTTAACGAAAAAGAATTGATCTTTTGTGGGTAGGTATCGGAACTTCGAACTTAGTTATGGTGCGCACCAGCCAACCAGACTGACGGACAGGACTAAATCGACCTTAAATTCTGTGAAACGGATTTCGTCCAAACATACTTGGGGTCTGAAACCATTATTTCACGGTAAGATCCATTGATCGAATCAAAGTGTATACACCCTTGTCACCCTTAATAATAAGGGTATAACAAGCGGCCACCAAAAGGTAATCTATAAAATAGAAGTCCGGAAGTGTTTCTTTAGAATATAAATCATCAGGAAGAGTCTTCTATAACACAGAAGAACTTTTAGCACCTTTTATAGAATAAAAGTCTTTCGGGATAATATTTTTTGAGAAGTCGCAGATTACCTTAAGGGTCTTTTCTAGAATATATTTCTGGAAGTGTATTCTATGGAGTAGCAGACCGCTAGAAGTGTCTTTTTGAATAAATGTCATCTGGGGACCAGAAAATATTCGGACGTTGTCTTCAATGGAATAGAAAACACCCGGAATTGTCTTCAATACAATAAAAGACTATCGAAGGGATAGTCTACAAAATAGATGAATAGCGAAAAATCAGTTTAAACAAGTATAAAGCGTTAAGTTCGGCCGGGTCGAACTTTTTATATCCTCAACCACAAAATATTACTAGCGAAGGATTCGTCTACAGATTAGAAGATATACGGAAGGCTCTACTGTAGAATATAAGACCTCCGGAAGGATCTACTATAGAATATACGACCTTCGGAAGGGTCTACTGTAGAATATGAGACCTCCGAAAGGCTCTAGGAATAGAGGACCTCTGGAAGGGTCAACTATAGAATAGAAGTCCACCGGAAGGGTCTACTAGGTATAGTGTAGAACAGAAGATCTCCGGAAGGGTCAACTATAGAATAGAAGGCCTCCGGAAGGGTTTACATACTATAAATATAAGACATGGAATATAAGACATATGGAAATTAAGAACATATCGCTTCGGGAAGGATCACACAAAGGGTCCTTTAGACCTTTGGAAGTGTCTTCTATAGATATAATACGAGCTCCTGAATGGTGCTGTATAGAAAAAACTTGGGAAAGTTCTTTTAAAAAATACAAGAAGTTTGGAAAAAGTCGTTGCTAAAATATAAAGAGCTTTAAAAGTTTTTTTTAATGAAAAAGGCCCTCATAAAATGTCTTCTACAGAATAGAAGACATCTCGACGGGCCTTCTGTAATACCGACGAGCTGCGTAGGCATTTTTAATGTACTAAAAGAGCTTCGATGGTTTAGAAAAACACTCCGTAATGATCTTCTATAGAATATAAGAGCCCCGCAAGGGTTTTTTATAGATTAGATGATGCCGAGGAGTAATCGGAAAATATCTAATATCGAATAGAAGACCTACGGACGTCTCTTCTGTAAAAAGTAAGACATATAGGATGATCTTCTATAGAAAAGAACACCTATGCAAAAGTTTCCTACCGAATAGAAGATCCCCTGAAGGGTCTGCTATAGAATACAAGTCTTCCGATAATATATTTTGTAGAAGAGGAGATCTAGTCAAGGTTCTTCTATAGAATAGAAGATCTGCGGTCAGATATTCTGTAGAAAATAAGTCCTATAGGATGATCTTCTATAGGACAGAACACCTATGGGAAAAGTCTTCTACCAAATAGAAACCATACGGAAGTGTATTCTATATTGTATAGAAACCATCCGGAAAGGTTTTCCGTCAAAAAGAAACTATCCGGAAAGATCTTCCGTCACATAGAAGACATCCGTCAGGTTCACTCATGGAATATAAGGGTGAAGATCAGTTAGAACAAGTAAAAAAGGCGTTAGGTTCGGCCGGGATGAAGTTGTATACCCAGTTTCTTTCCTGTCCACAATTTTAGGTGGAGATATTTTGTGACCTCTGATACCCAAATGCCTAAATAAAATCAGAAAATCTATCAAAAAATGTACCTACCTATATTGACAATTTTTGGTGGTGGTGGAGAAGTTTTGTGACCACTGGGAATCTTATAGTACGTTTATATATAACCGGATTTAACAAACCCATTCGGTTTCAAATGTCAACTCCTTTGCGTATACTTCAAAAAAATCCTCATTAAGAAGGTTAACCCTGCAAAAGGCTATAATATAAACATGGCCTTAACTGCCGAAAATCGGGAGACACTGTTATATGGGAGCTATACCAAAACATGGACCTTTGGTGACAATTTTTAGTGGAGTAGTTTCGCAATTGCAGGGACCACAACTTGCAAATTACAGCTAGTTCGGTTAAAAATTATTCCGAAAATCGGGAGGTACCGTTATATGGGGGATATACCAAAACATGGACCTATGTTGACAATTTTTGGTGGAGATATTATTTGACCACTGGGAACCTCAAATTTTTAATTACAGGTAGTTCGGTCTAAAAATGTAGCCAAAACCATCAAAATACCAAAAACCGGTAGGTACCGTTATATGGGGGCTATACCAAAACGTGGGTCGAAAAAGTCCATCTTCGAATTTGACCTGCCTATGGAAAAAAAAATACACTCGGGTGCAAAAATATAGCGTTCTACCTCAATTTTAGCGGACAAATTTAATGTAATCTCCATATTATGGTGGAGGTTATAAAAATCTCCGAAAAGCATAGACTAATGAAGACATAGATGTCGGAACTCTCTCACCGACTATGTTCGAATTGAGTGTGGTAAATAAGAAACTCAATATTAAACGCCAAAAAAAATACAATTTAATAAATATTTTATTCTGGCAAAAGACTACATGGGGATAGTTTTTGATGGGAACTATATCCTCAGATAAAAATATCCAAGAAAATATTGCAATTTCCCCCAAAAATCGTCTTCGAACTTTTTTTTGAGTTTTCGGGTTTGAGTGCCTAGACCGCGGAAAAATTGTGTGATCTGACGTCTATGTCTTCATTAGTTTATGCAAAAAGTTATTCTATAGAAAAATCTCCGTGAGCTGCTTTGTGACCTCAATTTCTTCCTCCCCACCTCTATTAGAAATATATTTCCATCTTTGCTGCGAAATAGGCCAGTTGAAACTAATTTTAATATTTGTGATCCGCATTCGTGACTTATGTCAAGTCCATGGGCATGGACATGAAAAGGTCTGGGCTATGCGTTCAAATTTTTCTTTAAAGTTTCGGAACTTCAGTGGCACCCTTTCGCTCACAAAATATGTAAATCTATACTAAATATGTGGGGTATATTTTTCGGAAAGGTTTTTGTTGGTTACAGTCTTTCTAGATTATAGAAAAAAATGTATTTAATAGAATCTACGCGGTCATATTCTCAAAAAAAATCTTTTTTATTACCCATGACGGCCCTTGAGTTGGCCAATAATAACAAAGTTGATTCCTCTCAACTTTTCTCATTTCCAATTTCCCAAGTACCTATGTATGTATCTATGTATGTATTATTGTTATCCAATATGGGATTATAAATATTATTTGCTCATTGTTGATGACATAACAAAAGCTAAATTCTCCAACGAACATTTTCCATTACCCTTATCACTGAACTTGAACTTATATCTACCTACCATCCAGCAAAAAATAAACAAAAAAAGTAGAATAATAAATTTCACATCATTTGCAAATTTCCAATGGAATAATTTACTTACATTATCATTAATTGGACGAGCCATTGGTGTTGGGTAAGGTTATGGTTAAGTTCTTTCACACAGCAAAAAACACGAAGCTTCTATGGGATGACGGCACAGCAACTTATGTATAGATGGATGGATGTGATGTTTAACAATTAGACAAAATATAATTATAAGTTTTCTTTATTATTATGCAATGTGTTACTTTTTTTCTTTAATGAAATTCGAGTGATGTCAGAACTGCTGCTATTCCTGTTTTTTCGGTTGTTTTTGTAGTTTCCATACAAAAGTATCTATACGATATTCTTGTGGTTTAGTTTTGTTGTTGTTGTTATTGTTAGTTTTCTTTTGTTTCTCAAGGCACCTTAGATGAGTGTGGATGTCAGTTGCTTGTTTTTGGGGTTCAATGGATAATATGAATTTCACTTATTTGGGTGTCATGAAGGAAGGAATTTCATTTCCTATTTTGTTGTTTTTTTCTTGGCACCAAAACTTCTTAGACAATTTTTTATAATTTTCTTTGCCAATTTCTTTTTGTTCGGAAACCACTTTTCACTTTTTGGAATTGGATATTTTAGGTCTTTTCCACACTCTGTACCCGCTGTGACTGACGGACTACTGAACGATGATGCACTTAGTTTTCTGTTGTGTGGGCCAAATGTAAAGACGCAGTGTCAGAAAACTTTCGTTTTTTTTTTTTTTTTGCCTTTTTTCTCTCTTTTTCGAATTGTTACTCAAACAATCACTGGGCCAAGCAGATGCTCTTGCATAGAATATTTTGACGTGTTTTCTTCCTCTTGACTCTATTTGAAGAGACACAAAGTGTAAAGCAGGAATAGGAAGAGACGCAAGAATATATATTTTTATGCCGCAAATTCTTAAAAAAAGAAAAAAATATATGTATTTATTTGTTTTTGTTTAAAAAATATGTTTTTTATATTTCAAATTTTACCTTTCAAAAGTGGAGTCTACTGAGATTCTTGGAATTCATGTAATGGTAAAATTGCTGGAAGGAAATAAAAGGAAAGGGATTAGATATATGTACCACAGGGATTATATTAAGTATGGTACAAATCTGGTCTTGTTTTTGTCGGTTCTTAAAAAAAAATAGCTGCAGGGTATGTTATTGTTGCCTGTTATACACTTCCGCCACAATTACGGTATGTCATCGTATTCAGTACAATCAAAAATAATACATATGTTAAGAATTTCATAGGAATTCGGGTGGCATGGCATCCATTTTCAAAGTACCAGTTATCCTATAGCATCTTATAGCTTCATTTCATTTTATTAAATTCATGGCAACAGCTTCCATCTCTGGCTAACTAAATGCGTAAAGTGTTTTAAATATTTTTAAACATTTCCCTAGTCTAAACAAGCAATTTTGTTGTTATTTCTTAGCTATATACCTATTAAAAATAAACATAAATTTTTTAAACGACCATTCTCGAAATATTTTAAAATATTTGCTGAGTTATGAGCGCCATTTCATTGGAGGAATATTTACGTGCATTACAGTTGAACAGGTGTATAAATAACATCAGAAAACTTGAGGTGGCGTACTAATAAATCCTTATAGCCCAGTCAAAATAGACATTGAAATAGCAAAAATTCCCACAAAGCTGAATTTTGGCGAAGAGCTAGGGTTTGCCATTAGAAGCAATGTCCTAAAAGTCCCCATCGATCCCATGTGTGCAAAAAGGTTATTCGTGGTCAAAGGTCAAATTTGAAGGGTTTTTTACGTTTTCGGATTTATTTTTTGAAAACGTTTGATCTAATCAAAAAGTAACTAAAGTAAATATTGTGGACAGGAAAATTATCTACAAGTTTGGTCTTTATAATTTTTTCCTAGAAGGAACCATTCTTGAGATGTTCTAAAAAACACATGATTTTTATCATCATTTAAAAAAAAAACTCCAACAAAATCGGAGCGAGTTTAGTACAGTTTTTCCATGTTAGAGTCATTTTATGCAAAAATAGTCCATTTAACCCACCTGTGTAGTCGAAAACCCAAAGGGAACGACCCCAACGAAAATTCTCCGATTTCTTTTAAGTTCTGCCCAAAGATAAGCTAAAGCTAAAGCTTATGGAAATACCTAACACACAGTGTGGTTATTTTAACCGGTTCGCCTCATAATGTACTTACGCGGCTTTGATCTTTAGATGGCGATATCTCGAAAATGGTAAGTCTTTTGTAAAAATCATAAAGACCATTCTTGCCGACAATTGTCAAATCTACATCTTTTACTTTGGCCGGCTTTTGCTAAGTGTTACCGTTTTTTGAGTAAAATGAAAAATGCCTCCAAAAATGACCTTTTGTCCCGAATAACTTTTTTTGCACCACATGGGATCGATGGGGACTTTTAGGAGGTTGCTTCTAATGGTAAACCCTAGCTCTCCACCAAAATTTAGTTTTGTGGTAATTTTTGCTATTCCCCTTATGCATGTCTATTTTGACTGTGCTATTATATTCACAAAGAATAAGGTGTTATGGACGGGTAAGGGCGTTCGACTAGGAAAAAGGAAATATAAACGGAAAATCCTTTGTTGCTCTTTTTTGGTCTGCAACTAATTTCACTCTTTTGTGCTTTAAAAAAGAAAGGTATAAAAAATATATTGGCAATACTTTAAACACTGTAATTACCATACTCCATAAGGCTCCAACTGTCAAACTTCTCTACAACGTAGCCGGTTTAGGACGAAAAAACAATACGTAATATACTTCCTTGATATTTATATGTATGTACATATAAGACAAATAGTTATAGAGAATTTATTTTATTATTGGCATGTTAGTTATACAGAAGTTCTACTGTATATAATTTTTCTTTGTATTTTCATAAAAATAGTAATTTATTTTCCCCCACACAACCCTACGCCACTGAAAGAAAAATATAAACAATGCTCTCTACTTGCCTTGTGCCATTCTCTCTTTCTTCATATTTCTCTCTCACTATAATATACTCTCAACAATTTTTCTTTCTCTATAAACTATTATTTGCCAAAAATGTTATTAGATAATAATACATATGTTTACATCAATGGTGGGCAAATTGCGAGAGACTCATGTATTTTTTACACTTTTGTGTATGAGGCCGAGCATTTCTGCCCAACAGTGGTTTACATACATTTTTTGCAAATAAACAACACACGTCAGAATTTATAAATATTCAATCTTGTTTGTTTTTTGTATCTTCTTCAGTGCTTCGCTTCAATGAAAACACATACACCGTTACACATAAACAAACCGGCATTTGACAAAAGTTTCCGTCTTTTTTATTGATAAATATTAAATATTTTATTGATATATTTCTCCCAATTAGTAGTAAATTTCAAGTAATATATTTTATGCTGTTGTGCGTCGTTAAAATTATTAAATTCCGATAGATAATAAAAGAGATGCAAAAACTAGAGTTGCCTCCGTTACAAAAAACTTCCGTGTTCTACCTACTCCATTTGTGTACTGTTACAAGTGCCAAAATAAGAACAACCTATAGTAAAGGCGTGTAATGTTAGATTAGGCTTAAGGGGAGTACACACTAACAGTCAAAACTGACAGTCAACGTACTTTAAGGACAATTTTCCGGCAAATAACAACTTTTATTTAGCTAAAAACGTTTGAAATACAATATTTACGGTATTATTTAGAGATTATAAAAGACATTTTTTAATTAGGCTTTGATATTCACGAAATAGACCTCGATGACTGTCAGTTTTGCTTGTCAATGTGTACTATACTTTACATTTTGTGAGTACACACACTGCATCTTTTGATACATGCATCACTTTTTTTTTTTTTTTTTTTGCAAAAAATAGAGTGATAGAGGGAAAGAAAATGCACGAAATGTATGAAATGAACGATTTCATGATTCATTAAATGGTATCCCAGCAAACAAGTTTGGAAGTACATAGTGCAATGCAGAGTTGTGATTTCAATACATCCTTCGATGCAGTCCACACGGAGTTATGAAAAATGCACTCCGTTCGATACATTTTAGAAGCACTCGCTTAAAGATCTCTATATGTAAGACAATCCCTACAAAATATGTCGCAGTATCCAAATACAGCAAAGAGTGTCTAATATTCTAAGTATTATTTTATTTATTTATTTCATTACTTTGCAATCGAAGCCATATGGTTAATTCAATGGCCAATTCAGATATAATTACAAAGATTCCACCTTACTTCATAGCTACTCTATAAATAAAATATTAAACATTATTGTTCTTACAAACTCCTCCTTTACATCATAACTACTCATATGTATATTATCAACATATTAGGTCTGTACGATAACTCAAAAGTTTGTACAAATTTGTACAAACTTTTACAAAATGCTGTTCGATAACAAACTTGTTCAGTAAAAGAGAACTGACAGAACTTGCAAGTAGTTGCAAGAACTTGAAAATACTTTTTACTTACGAAGTTATCGAACAGGCCTATTATAAAATAGGTAAGAATTAATATAGAATTTTCAAAAAATATCATCGGTACAACCAATATTTTCTTCTTTATGCCATAGCTACTCGAATAATACTCCATACAACAACAAATGGAAAAAATTTCAAAAAAAATCGGAGAGTTTTTACTAAACTAGAGTTGTTCCATAATTAATTATGGTAAAAAACGGCCATAATTAATTATGGTCAGAAACGGCCATAAATATAATATTTAATAATTAGTTATGGAATTATAATTTAAATTTATTAAATAATGGAAAATTATCAGTCTTTCTTGTAACATAACAGTCTTTAGGTAGGTAGGTAGGATATAATTTAATAACAAACATAACACATAAATTCGACTAAAAGGCTTCAAGGGGGGGAAGATTAAAAAAAAAATTAGCCTGTGAAACCTGAAAATGTAAAGGGAATAAAGATAAACAGTTTTAATATATATTAATAGTAAAAATAATTAATGATAATTTCAATACTTACCGATACTTAGTCGCCCATTAAGGATGCTGTTATAGTGGAAAGGGATCTCCTGTTTCTGTGAAGTTCTGCCCTAGCTTTTTTCACCTTTCTCGCAACTGTAGTCCTAGGGGTGCCATACATTGCTTGTGCCTTTGTAGGGTACAAACGATTACTTAGGCACAGTTGTACAACTTCTTCCACTGTTTCATCGCTGTACTGCTTTCTTTTCCTGGCTTTCCTGGCGACTGGTACAACTTCATCCGCAAAGTTTGCATCTTCCATGCTTGATGCAGAACTTGATGGGCGTTCTGAGTCCCAGTCCGAGTCCGCTGCTGCCGATGGGATTTCCGAATCCAAGTCCGAGTAGGAGTCCGCAGTAGTAGTCGTTGCGGCTGCTGCTGCGGCTGGTGTTGCTGCTGCTGCTGCCGACGTTGATGGGCGTTCTGAATCCAACCTACCTACCTGTTCATTCTGCCATGATGTACATATAAGACAAATAGTTATAGAGAATTTATTTTATTATTGGCACGTTTGTTATACAGAAGTTCTACTGTATATAATTTTTCTTTGTAATATCTTCATAAAAATAGTAATTTATTTTCCCCCCCTCAACCCTACGCCACTGAAAGAAAAATATAAACATTGCTCTCTACTTGCCTTGTGCCATTCTCTCTTTCTTCATATTTCTCTCTCACTATAATATACTCTCAAAAATTTTTCTTTCTCAATTAACTATTATTTGCCAAAAATTGATTTCATTAGATAATACGTATGTTCTACATACATTTTTTGCAAATAAACAAAACACGTCAGAATTTATAAATAATTTTCAATGGATGATAATGCTTGGTTTACATTTACGAAATCCACTTGATTTCAACTGTCAAATCCATAGGTTAAACGTCAAATGAAATCCAGATGAGATTTCATTTGACGTTTGAGCTATGGAATTGACAGTTGAAATCGAGTGGATTTCGTAAATGTAAACTTAGCATAACAAAACGTGTTTTATCTTGTTTGTTTTTTTGTATCTTCTTCAATGCTTCGCTTCAATGAAAACACATACACCGTTACACATAAACAAACCGGCTTTTGACAATAGTTTCCATTGCAACTTTCTTTTTATTGATAAATATTAAATATTTTATTGATATATTTATCACAATTGGTAGTAAATTTCAAGAAATATATTTTATGCTGTTGTGGTAAGTGAAGTTCTGGAGTTAATAGAGGAAAAACTGTGTAAAATTTGGATTGTTTCCAAATTAACAGAAGAGGAAAAGCGTCGAAATAAAAACTATTTTTATTCAACAACAAATTTCCCGTGCGTTGTCGGATGCATTGACGGAACACACGTACATATGTATAATGGGACCAAAGGAAGATGTTTGCCATTTATATCTGAATAGAAAAGGATATTTTAGTTTAAACATTTTGTTGGCTAGTACGTTATCAATTTCTACTTCATTTTGAGGTTTTTCATTTTCTACCTCAGCCGATTGTCCAATTTCACTGTTATTATCATCCCATGTCTCTTCAATTCCGTAGATCGCACCTGCAGGACTTGAAACCATATTAATTTGCAGTAAGTCTACTACCGCTTGCTCCATCGACGACAAAGATGTTTCTTGTGATGGTCCACCTCCTGTAGCTGTAATGTTCTTATTTTGTGTAATTATTTTCTTTCGTTTGGATTTAAAATGAGTCCACACTCTGTGCCATTCATCTGGTGTACGGGTTGGTGGACTGCAACTATTTAATTGCTCCGGAACATCCTTCCACACCTCATCAAAAGTGGCTTTGTAGGTCGATTCCTTATTGCGACGCGAGTCGTGTCGCGTTGCCAGTTGCAATTTTTCCATTACGCATGACAAAAGTCACCCGACGACGTCAAATTCTGTCACCATAAAGTTAATTTTCCGGCGACAACAAAATAGCTGTCGCCGTACATTTCTACTAACGAATAAAGACGAAAAATTGAAACGTAAGTAACATTTTCAGTTATTTTAAGTGAATTTTTGGTGTTTCAGTACTTAAGCCCTCGGCACATACGGCGCGTGGAGCGTCGCGTTACAACAACCACATGAAAAATTCACGAATAAACTTGGCATCACTTGCACATTTTTCATGTGGTTGTTGTTTTCAACGCCCAACGCGTCACACAACGGACCGTATGTGCCGAGGGCTTTATGATGGTGAAAATTACTACAAGACAGCAATTTGAAATGCTGGTTGAAAAAATTGAAGCCCACCCAAACGTAGCTCGTGGAGTCAGACTTTTTGGCGAAACTAAAGCCACTTTTGATGAGGTGTGGAAGGATGTTGCGGAGCAATTAAATAGTTGTGGTCCACCAACCCGTACACCAGATGAATGGCACAGAGTGTGGACTCATTTTAAATCCAAACGAAAGAAAATAATTACACAAAATAATATTACAGCTACAGGAGGTGGGCCATCACAAGAAATATCTTTGTCGTCAATGGAGCAAGCGGTAGCAGACTTACTACAAATTAATATGGTTTCAAATCCTGCAGGTGCAATCTACGGAATAAAGAGAAATGGGATGACAATAACAGTGAAATTTGACAATCTGATGGGGTAGAAAATGAAAAACGTCAAAATGAAGTAGCAATTGACAACGTACTTGCCAACAAAACGTTTAAACTAAAATATCCTTCTCTATTCAGATATGAATGGCGAACATCTTCCTTTGGTCCCATTATATGTATGTACGTGTGTTCCGTCAATGCATCCGACAACGCTTTTTTCTTTTGACGCTTTTCCTCTTCTGTTAATTTGGAAATAATCCAAATTTTACACAGTTTATCTTCACTAACATCAAAAAATAGTTCCACTGGGCTTATCATTTTAAGCGGGGTACACACGATCAGTTTTGACTGACAATTTTTCGGAATTATCGATAACTGTCCAACCGTCCAGCAACCACAAAATATTTTGTGGTTGCCTGATGACTGACAAAAGTAAACGGCCACACTGGCAAGCAACCGATTATTTCAGCAAAACTGACAGGCAAAACTGATCGTGTGTACTCCACTTTAGAAAACTATAACTTTTGTGTACAACTTGCTCTGATTTTTTTTTTCTGATTTATTCAAATCAAAACAAAAAACGCTCCGCTACATCACCGATAACTTGTTATCGACGATTATTTTCTATCGCTTTAGGTAGCGCATTTTTTAAATTTTGTCACAGAGACGATAGACGACGCGACATGACTCGCCTCGCAATACGGAATCGACCCATTAGTTTCGCCAAAAAGTCTTACTCCACGAGCTACGTCTGGGTGGGCTTCCATTTTTTCAACCAGAATTTCAAATTGCTATCTTGTAGTAATTTTCACCATTATAAGTTCTGAAACAACAAAAATGTATAAAATTCACTTAAAATAAATAAAAATGTTACTTACGTTTAAATTTTTCGTTTTTATTCGTTAAGCTGAGTACACATTGCCAGTTTTGAATGACAGCTTTGTTGGTGCTTGCTAGTGTGGCCGTCCATTTTCGTCATTCATCATGCAACCGCAAAATGTTTTGTGGTTGTTGGACGGTTTGACAGTTATCGATAATTGCGAAATATCGTCATTCAAAACTGACAATGTGTACCCAGCTTTAGTAAAAATGTACGGCGACAGCTAATTTGTTGTCACCGGAAAATTAACATTACGGTGACAAAATTTGACGGCGTTAGGCGAATATTGTCGTACGGAATCGAAAAATTGCATGTGGCAACTCGACGCGATACGGGTTTTCCACATAATCGATGTGGATATGATAAAATGTTTGCTTCATTGCAAAGCTGAAGAATTTCTTCCATACAAATGTTCTAAAAACAAATTTAATCATGAATCCAATCATGAATATTCTCGCGGAATAAACTTTTCTCGAGAGAACATTCCTCCTATCATGAATAATGTGAGAAAAATAGTCATTTGAATTTGTTTTTCATACCTTGTGTGCCCTATTTGTTGTGAAAACAAAGAGAAAATGTTAAGTGTTTGTGTTTTTAGACAAAACAAACAAATTTAATCAAATAAATTACACTTTTACACATCAAAGATATTCAGAAGATGTTACTTATTACGGCAATTCCCCGTGAATTTTTTCACCTTCTCCCTTAAGTTGCAACGGCAGAAAGACAAAACTTACGGGGAAATATCATTCATGATAAACCCCCTTTAAGTTTTTCTCTTTGTTTTCACAACAATTATGGCACACAAGGTATGAAAAAGACCCTACAGTGCTGCCAAATTCAATGATGAAATTCGCATTTTTCATGATAGAAGGAATGTTCTATAGAGAAAAATCTATTCCGCAAGAATGCTCATGATTGGGCTGTTTATTTATAATTTTCAATCATAATATTGCGTTTTAATTTTGTTGGTAACTGAAAAATGAATTAGGGAATCCCCCCACTACACCATTTCTAAAATATACACAGCATAAAATAGGTCGACAAAGTCCCTAATGTTGATTTTTATGAATCATGTGATATTTATTTATGCAAAACAAACAACAGAGTTTTTAAGGGAAAATTAATATTAATTTCTTATAGTCCATTAATTAGTTTAATTTTTTTAGACATATGTATATTAGGGCTATAACCAAAAAAATACCACCACATAGCCGTGTAGAGCATGGAAAACTATTACGAAATATGGTGTAAATTTTTCTCTATCGCGAAAAAAGTTTCCGCACCAAATACATTGAAGTTCAGTAATGCATTTTTCAATTTTATCTGTTATAACAGCATATTTGCTTTTCATTAAATTTTTTATTTTTTTGTAACCTAATTAAAAACCATTAGCTCTGTTCCAGAACTAAAAAGTTTTTACAATTTTTACCACTTTTACACATTTTTCGTTCCCGTACACAAAATTTATATGAAAATCGTTTACGACTTTTACAACTTTTACGACTTTTGCCACTTTATAATGTACGGGAACAGGCCAATTATCAAACCGTTCTGGACCAATTTGTTCTCAAATCGCGCCATTTTGGAGCATATTAGGAACTTTTGACACTATTGCAATTTTTTGTTTTTCTTTATAAACTCGTGAATTTTATGTTTATATTTATTGTACCTATCGGACAAGAGAATATGGGGTAATTTGCAAGGAATTCGCGAAAGTTACAGGTTGTTTTTGTTTGACTTTACCTGTGAGAATCGTGTTTGTTTATCTAATTACAGTTAGTCAACTATACTATTGCAAACGATGAATTTTTAAAAATTTAGATGTTTAATTAGGAATTACTACAAGAAATTCTTTCAATAATGTTGGGCTTTTTGTAAATATCGGTTTATTTACTTGTTAATGACTGAATAAAAATGACTGAGTGGAGAGGGGGATTCCAAACCAGGATAGGGAAAGACAACCAAGAGGAATCCAAAACCTTTAAGTGGACTGTATTATTGTAGTTGTTGTGACAATATTATTTCTCAACCAAAGGGAGATAATATTGTTTTAATGATGATGTTTATAGCATGAAATAAAAAGAAAAGATTTCGAAAAACGTTATAAAACGTAGGTTTCTGTTTTATTGGGAAAAAGAGAAGAGACAAATAAAAGAGAGTAGAGAAGAGGATGCTCACCGTTTGCTTGTTGATTTGAAAGTAAAAGTAAGTGTGCAATTTCTAAAAGGTTAAAGCTTAGCCTAGGTTACTTCGTTAAGTTTTAACAATTCAAAATAGGGAAATGACGAAAGTAACCGCTTAGAATTAGGATACTTATTCAATAACAATAGTTCAGTGCTAAATATAATAATTCATATACTTAACGCTAGGGTGATAATTCAATGTACTTAAAACTATAACTACATAATTCACAATTCATTAAATTTCATTTTATGGTGAATGGCAAATTATTCAAATTTGTCCATGGCGCCGGCCTTGCACTTGTGCAACTGATGAGGCGACGCACATGACTTCAGCCAACGATTTGATTGCCTGGGATAACACCAACTGATCTGGCATAAGGACACTGCTTCTTGGCGCCTTTAGCTGCATGTTGCGTGATTGAGACTGGTGAGCTTGACGATTGTTACGTGGGCGCTGCTGGTGGTTGTTTTGTGGGCGATTGGGCTGTGGATTGTGGTGACGGTAATTTTGCTGGCGGCCGCTTGAGCGTGGATGATGTTGCGGTTGGGATTGTTGACGCTGTGTTTGTTCACGTTTCGGTTGCTGACGGTGGCGTTTTTGTTGCTGGCGTTTCGACCGATGGTGTTGTTGTTGACAATTTTGGCGCTGTCTTGGTCTATGTTGCTGCCTAGGTTGATGTCCTGAGCGGGTTTGCTTTCTGTGTCGGCTTGGGGAGTTGGGCGGTACGACTCGCTCGTGTATCGTTGCTCGTGACAGCTCTTGGGAGTCTTCATGGCGAACGATGGCAGTGGAAGAGGGCTCTGGGTGCAGCATTGAGTGGTGCTGGCTGCCACACTTCTTGCAAACAACTTTAGAGTGGCATCTTCGCACCTGATGGCTTCGGGCGAGGCAGTTCATACAATAATCATTGTCTCGGACTACCTTCCTTCGGTCTTCCACTCGCATCAGAACGAACTCTGGACAGAAGCGCAAGGCATGGCTTCTATCACATATGACACACTGGTACAGTTCCCGAGTGCTAGAGTTGCGACGAGACCTACAATGTAAAACATTGTTAGTAAAGTGTAATGGCATGGTGGAAATGGAAATGATAATGTGCATGTGTAGTAAACGAGTATAAGACGAGATAATTCATTGAGCGCATATATTACTCGTTCTTCAAAGTGACGTATGAGACGAGCTTGAGAAAAGTATTTTAGAGTAGCAAGTGAGAAGAGTTAGAGAATGAGACAACTTGAGTAGAGAATGACACGAGTTTGAGTAGAGATGAGAAGGGTGGTATATGAAATGAGCACTATAACGTTACGTATCTGAATCGAGAAGAGGTAAGTAGCAAAGTTTGACAATTGGTCTTTTAATTATACCAGAAGCTGTTTTAATTTCAGCCACTCTCACGTGACTATCACTACCAGAATGTGTTGTTACGATTCTACCTAACCGCCATTCGCTCGGTGGTAGTAAATCGTCCATTACG